>NC_077227.1:614770166-614937666 GCF_027887165.1 Monodelphis domestica
AAATATGGAAAAAGCAGTGGATACAGTCAGGAAAATAGTTTGAGTCTAGCTCTATCAGTTATTAACCATAGGGCAAGTTACCAAGTTATCTGCTGTGTCTTGGCCTAGTAATTGGGGAGAATCTTTTTGACTTTATAGCTTATGTGCTACTTTTAGAGTATTATTTTGAAGTAACATATGAAGGTGCTTTTTAAATTAAAAAGCACAGTATAAGCCTTGATTCTTTACTATCTGTGCTGTTCTCAGACATGCCCCCAATGGATCCTAGAATCTTTGCATTAGTCCAATTCACCTTAACTTTGCTTTTTAAAAAATGAAATGATATATTAAAAACAATATTGTATGTCATATTCAAGCTTACTTAATAAATCACTTCATTTTAATATATGCTGTGCAAGTCACTCCCTTTTCATGACTAGCAGCAATTTTTTGTTTATTTTTATTTCCTCTCTTTAATGTTTTATTCTTCTAGTTCTGCATTTTTCCATTTTATATTATTTTTTGAAGGTCTTTCCAGATTTCTTTGTATTTCTTATACATAGAAAACTTATGTCCAAAATGGAGTCTATTATTTCTTTCCCTCAAAAAAAAAAACCCCTCCAAAACAAAAGCAAAAACAACCAATCAAAAAATGCCTCTCTTCTAGCTTCCTAGGAAGGTAGGTTGGTGCTGGGGATAGAAATATGTCCTTGGAGTCAGGAAAACTCCTAGTTTAAGCCCTGTCTTAGATACTTACTGGTTGTGTGAATCTGGGCAAGTTGCTTGACCTCTCTCAACTTCAATGCCCTCGTCTCTAAAATGGGAATAATAATAGTACCAACTTCATAGGATTGTTGGTGAATAAATGAGAAGAAATTAGATAACATAAATCAAGCTACAAGCTTTCACAAGTACTATATAAATATTAAAACTATTATTATCTAACCTGCCTTTACAGAGTAATTTCCCATTATTCCGCCCCATACCCCATTTTCCATCCAGACTGATATACTTTTTATTTTCTGTATACAACCTTCTGTATTTGTCCACATGGGATGTTCTTCATGTCTGGAATACTTTCCTACCTCACCTAAGTCCTTCCTCTTCTTGGAATTCTTAGTTTTTTTAAAACTTTGTCCTGATGTGACTGACTATAAGAAGTTTTTACTGATTTTTCCATATACCTAATATTAATATAATATATCTTTGTATATATTGTTTCCCCCTGTAGAATATGAGCTGCTTGACAGCAAGCAGAGGCTGTTTTGTTTTGTTTTTTCTCGTAACCCTACCACTGGCATGATGTCTAGGACAGTAATGGCGAACCTATGGTGCAGGAGCCAAAAATGACATGCAAAGTGCACTGTGGGCACCTGGTTACCCTGCCTCCATGCCCCCACCCCAGAGTTCCTTACTAGAAAGGCAGAAGGATCTGGTGGAGCTAATCCCTTCCCCCTCTCCACCTTGCCTTACATTTTTCACATCCCCCACCCCCTCTGCCTAGCAGCCAATGGAAGCACACAGAAGGGAAGGTGGGCAGCTCATAAGCAGCAGAGCTGGAGGGCATTGGGAGTTCTTTCTCCCTCCCCTGTGTGGGGTGGGGGTGGGAGGGTAGGACCTGGCACTGTCTCCAAAAAAGTTCACCATCACTGGCTCTAGGATGTAGTAGGTACTTAGTAAATGCTTGTTAAATTGAATTATAAAAATTTCTTCTGTACTATAGCATAGGACCCAGAAGTGAAATGATTGGTTAGGCACTTGTTCCCTAATACCTGTTGGTTAAAAAAAAAAATACCATGCCATATTTGATTACTGCTTTCAGTAGAAACCAATGTGCTTTCAGAGCCTATAAAAGTAAATCATTTTTGAACAACATGGTAGTTTGTATTTGTAGGGAAAAAAGTAGGCATCTTTATTTCACTTCATCTTTATTTATATGGTAAAGAGCATGCACCAAAAGTTAAATTTCCTTTCTTCTCATCTTCTCTCCCTCCCTCTCTTTTTCTTTCTCCTTCTTTCTTGTTTTTCCTTATAGTTTTCTTTTTACTCAATGAGAACTTTATGTGAAGACCATATATCTCCTTATACAAAGAAGTTGGGGGAAAACACTGTCAAAAACGTGTGTTGAAGCAAGATACTGTCTAGTTTAGTAGTTTCAAAGTCCATTGGAAACCTTGGGTTTGACACCTGGTATTTAAGTGAGAACTCCATAACCAGTAGATTACAATGTACATTTCAAGACCCTTCTTCCCCTATCTTTGCTGGAGGGTAGCCAACACAACTGTAGTCTTTTCTCTCATAGTATTACTCTGCAATTCCTACTACTAATTTAGGTTTGTAACCTTTTTAGTTACAAAGTATACTTTACCATTTGATTCTTACAACAGCCTAAACAGATCATTTGGTATTTAAAGGATTGGTGATGTCATTCTTTGTCTTTAGGTAGTGTTTTTGCCTGGTGATCTCTCCCAAATCATTCAGTGGCCAACCTTCTGGAGGTAATAATTTGAGACTGTAGGGCTTTAGAGCTTGAAGGGACCTTAGAAATTTTCTAAGTCAATTTCCTCATTTTGCAGAAGAAATTAAAGCCCAGAAAAACTTAAGTCAATGATTTGCTCCCCCCCCCCCCCCCCCCCCCCCCGCCAAGGTCTTCTAATCTCAAGATGTTGAGAATTAAAAAATAAATCCTAGAATCAGAATTTAGAACAGGAATGGACTATAGCAGTTATCTTGTCTAGCCCCATATTTGGGATAAAATGGCTGAAAATTACTGGCAGTTTTTATTAATGCATTTTGTATGTATTTCTAACATCTTGAAACATAAATGCACAATTCTGTTGAATCAAGTTATTTCCACCCCTCCACATTTCCCCCCCCCCCCCAATTGCCATGGATTTTGAATAATCATTATTGGGCATACATTTATTTTAGCTTAAACATGTTTTCAATTCCTGGTAGTGCTAAATATTTTAAATTTAAAAATATAAAGCAAAGAACATTAAAACACAGCAATATTCATAACTGAGCAAAATTTCAATTCATAAAAATCAATGAAAAGTTGGTGATTAAAAAAAATAATTGCTGAGCTTATTAAGGTAGGTGACAGAGCTTTACAGAGGTCCTTTATATTAATGCCAAACCCCTCATATTTTTCTATCAAAGGATTCTTTATGATGGAAATATCAGTGATAAAAGCAGCTCAGAGGTGACAAGGTCATATGATGGCAATAAATGTACATTATTAAGATACTAAAGTCCTTACCTAAGTCAAGAATCTTGGATATTTTCTGGGCAAAGAGTTATTTCCTTTATGTGGGGCTAAAAAGAATAATGCATATGAAAGCATTTTGTCAAAAGGAAATATTGAGGAGGATGTAATAACTGTTTCTCTTGAACAGATATTGAAGGCAGGGCAGCTGAGTAGCTCATTGGACTCCAAGTCTAGAGACAGGAGGTCCTAAATTCAAATCTGGCCTCAGACACTTCTAGCTGTGTGACCCTGGGCAAGTCACTTAACCCCCATTGCTTAACCTTTACTGCTCTTCTGCCTTGGAACCAATACATAGTATTGATTATTATAAGATGGAAGGTAAGGATTAAAAAAAAAAGATACTGAAGGCTTTAATGATACTATCTTTACTCCATGTAATAGGTTTCCTTTGACTTATGGCATATGCTGAAAACAATTGACTTAAACTTATCTGAGTAAATCTTGATAATTAACAAACTAATTGATGCTGAAGTTCTATTTAAAAAGGAACAGTTTTGTCACAGGGATTTACTTATCTAAGAGGGATTTTTGAGACAGGTCAAATGAGAGGATATAAGAATCTGATCTTAAAGAATCAATTCTATTTTCTCTTGACCATAAATTTGAGTAGAAAACCAACAGCTTGCAGTTGAATATAGAAAAATTTAGTAAGGGCAGCCACAAATGAACTCTGTGCTTCACCAGAAATCCTCAAAAGAAAAATCCCCCAGTTTCCCCTCCAAAATATATTGAATTTTTATTTTAACTCTTAACTTACTCACCTTATGTATCTAACCCATCGCCAAATCTTGCCATTTTCTAACTACATAATCTCTCAGTATATATCTCCTTATTTCCACTAACATAGCCACCACCTTTGCTCAGGCCCGCCTCTTCTTGTTTGGACTAAAGTTTTATTACAGCTTTCTAAATAGTTCCTCTGCCTCATTTTCTTCCCATGCCATATCTTCCACACACCTGATAGTGATTTTCCTAAAATGTGGAGCCTAACCATATCATTTCCCTACTTAGTAAATTATAGTGGCTTTCTCATACCTCTAAAATAAAATATAAAGTCTTCTCCCTGGAATTTAAAGTTTTTTAATAACCAGACCCCATCCTATTGTAGCAATCTTTACACTTGGTTTCCTCTCCATACAATCTGTGATCTTGTTACACTGCCTTTCTTCCCATATGATATCCCATCACCTGTTTTTAGGAAGACTTTATCCCATGACTGGAATGTTCTTCTCCACCTTCATCTCTTGGTTTTTTTTGGGGGGAGGGGGGGAGGTTGCGTTTGCTTCCTTCTAGTCTCAACACAAATCCCATCATTTGCAAAAAGTCTTTGGGCCTCACAATTGCTGGTTTCTTTCCATTTGGTATTATCTCCATCTGTTCTCTAATTAGAATTAGAGAACTAATTAGAATGTGAGCTCCTTGAGAACAGGGATTATTCTTAAATAGCAAGTTCTTAATTAAGGCTTTTTGACTGATTCACTTCTTAGACTCAGCCATATCAACTTTTTTTCCACCTTAAATTTGAAAATCTGCCTTCACTTTGGAATAGCATACCTATAGTTGAAAACTTGAAATTCATATTGGAACTTCTGAGTATCTTGAATCACTCAGCTTGTCTTAAACCATGCTATCACCTCCCCCCCCCCCCCTCCCCCTTAGATTTGCAAAGTTCTCTTTTAGGTATTAGGAGAGTCAAATGAAGTCAATAATGTTTTGAGCTTTGTCTTGTTTTAAGTATTGACTTCAAATAATAAAAGCTCCTGATTAGTTGAAAATATGGAAATGTGCAAGTGTTCTTATTATAAGATACTGATACTTCTCTTGAATCCTTTTGGAACTTGCCAAATTTAATTATCTTAAGTGGGTATACTCTCCAGTTCCCTGAAATGCCTGGGTGGGTCATTATTGTGGTTTAAGCATGACCAGTAGCATGGTTTAGTGGAAAGAACCTCAGTCTTGGGGTCAGGAAGACTGAATTTGAATGTTGGCCATGATATACAACTTGGCTATATAATTATGGTCAGGCCGTTCAACCTCTTCATTTTGTCATCTGTCAATTAAATAATACTTATACTATCTATGTACATCACTGGGATCTGTTGAAGGAAAAGCTTTACAAATGAAAAATGAAATGAAAAAGCATTCATTAAGTCCTTACTATGTGCCAAGCATTTTGCTGAGGACTAGGGATATAAATGGAAAGATCTGCCTTCTCTCAGACCTCACATTCTGATTGGTGGAGAAAAGACATAGGAGAATTCTGGTGTAGGTTGGATGGAAATGTTCAGAAATCCTAACTGGATGGTACAGTAGGGCTGATGGAAGATTAGATGATAGTACTTGGAAGTCATTTATGTTCCAGTGTCAAGACAGATGACAAAGTGTGAAAGTTTACCATTTCATTGAAATGATTGTAGTTGCTGGCTCCTTGTTCTTCTGAGTAGTGTGATCAATGATCCAGGGAATATTATGGAATTGTAATAGAATATCTCTATAGTGTTTTAATACTTGTTTAAAATGGGAAGGAGGACTATCCCTTTAATGTAGGAAGATTTGTTGTATTTTTATTTTTAATTTTAAAAGAGTCATTTTAGTCATCTTTATTTCTCTTCTCTTCTCGAAAAGCCACAGATCATGACTTTGGAGAGAGAGCAATTTCTTAGCCTCCCTTTTCTCTCAAAACTCAATAACTATTTCTGACTTTTAATAAAGGTCCTTTCTGTTTTATTTTCATGACATTTCTGGAGTAATATCAGACTTTAAGAAACAGTTGGAACTTGTGGCCAAATATGCTATAATCCCAGCTGTCACTTCTTGGAATATCCCAAATTTATTGTTAAAAAAGTAGATATGATGAAAGCTGGCTCCATGATACCAACTTGAGTCCCTTCCCAAGATTTCTCCTTTTTATATGGCTCTATGTTTTATGTTTCCTGCCTAAAGTAGAAATTTGGGGTGTTTTGGAGAGGAAGGGATTGGAGATGGTCTTTTGAGTAGTTAACTTCAGTTAAGGACCTCAGAATTCCACATAAAAGCAAGCTACTGGAGAGTGGAAGAGTTACATTTATCTTTAACTCCCCAATCTCTAGGTTGGGTACCTTACTTAGTAAGTACTTTATAAATGTTTCTTTGAATTTTAATTGAATTAACTGTTTCTTAAGTTGTGATCTTTAAATGGTCCATTAAATATTTTTTTAAGCGCTTTAACTTTTTCACTTATCCCTGCTATGGTCTTTATGTCTCCACCTTCTGTAGTACAGTTATTTACTTTCCCAGCATTATACCACTTCATAGGCCATTTAGCACAACCCATAGATGAATCAGTAAATCAACAGGTATTAACTAAGCATGTACCAGACATCATGAAGAGAGAAAAAAACTCAGTTGACCTCAAGAGCTCATATTAAAGATACAGTTGTAATAGAAAATGATACCAAGGTTGAAAGCTTAAGGTCAAAGCTGGGAATATGGTGGTATCCTTGACCACGATAAGAGTGCTGAGAAAGAATAAGGTTTGGAGGGAAACATTTTCTTTTTTGTTTATGTTGAGTTTGAAATTCTTGTGGGATGTCTAATTAAAGACATCCAAATGGCAGTTAGTGGTAAGGGAAAGGAGCTCAGGAGAATGATTAGGACAGGATCTGGGAATCACCTGCTTAGAGAAGATAGTTTGAACCCCATGGGAGCTGCAGAGATCATCGAGGGAAAGAGTAGCAGGGCCTCTTACTCTAGGTTCTTTTAACTTGTTATTTAAAAATATTTTGAAGAATTCAGTATGTTTGGTTTCCTGTGTTTAAAAACATTATTCAGAGAAGGAGTTGATGAGCTTTACAGTCTACCAGAAGGTAATCATGACACAAATGAGATTAAGAATCCCAGCTCTGAAAAAGAGGGGACCCTTCTTGAGCATAAGGACCATTGGACAATTTTTTCTTTCCTTATATATATATCTAAGCACAGTTCCAGGCACATCATAAGTTCTTAATAAGTGCTTGCTAACTAAACCCTTGTTACTCTTCTGAGGCTATTCAGAATCAGTAAATGATTGTCTTAAGGGAAGCAATAATTTTGTAAAATTTTAATTTTTAAATTTTAGGAATTAACATAAAAAATAAATTTTGTTTAGTTGTATACAGCTATCTTCCTATTTATCCTTCCTTTATAATTCTTTTAACACCCGGAGAAAGCCCTTGGAAAAACCCCAGTGAAGTCTGCTGTGCCATTAGCTTATGGTGACAGGAAATGATTTTTGGGAAAGTGTTCATTTGCAAAAGCACAACCAAATTTAGCAAGTCACTTGACCCCCCATTGCCTAGCCCTTACCACTCTTCTGCCTTGGAGCCAATATACAGTATTGACTCCAAGACAGAAGGTAAGGGTTTTAAAAAAAATAAAGTAATTCTCTCTTTTGAAGTGAGGTAAACTCATTTATGTTGCTGTGCAATATAAATTTACATGAAAACTATCCTTTCTAAATTTTTTCCCCAAAGATAATGTGGCATCTCCCTCTTTTTTGAGGGTGAGGGAAGGGGTAGTCCCTGTCTACGATTTTGTTTCATGTAGGGAGCTCCCTAGAAACTTCAACTTAAGTTTTAGTTTAAAACACTTAAAAATTTAAATACAAGCTAAATAATTTTTAGTTTTTAGTTGTGAAATTTGGAGGTTAAGGGATGTGACATGCCAGTGTGTCATAGCCAGCATGTATCAGAGTAGAACTTAAATCAAGGTTTTTCCTGATCCCTGAGAGATGTTAACCTATTTTTCTAGGGTATCCCTCTCCTTAGTACCTTCAGAGTAGCATTTGTTTGCATTAAAATGGAATACAATTAAAGGCAAAATTTTCAAGATTTGCTTTTCTGCTTAGACTTATAAAAATTGTAAACTGCAAAGTTAAAGAGAAATACATAGTACTGTGCAATAGACACAGTGTATCCACTGGAAAGTACCAATTCTAGAGTCAGAAGTCCTCGTTAAAATTCCACCTTGTATATTTAATAAGTCACTTGCTCTCCTGGAGCATCATTTTTCTCACCTATAAAGGGGTTTGATTTGATGACCTTTAAGATTCCTAGCTCTAGATCTCAATTAACCTCCCTGGGCCTGGATCTTTCTGATCTTTAATCCTATGGAATTCTCAAGACCTGGTGACGGTTCAGTTTTTTGGAACTTCTTTGTGGGGATGTGAGTGTATTCCCCACCAAACTTTCTTAGAAAAAAATTAGTTTGGTTTATTTCTCATGACTTGATCATGATAGCTCATGTGTTAATGTATGTAAAGTACTTTGCAAACCTTAAAGCACTATATTAATGTCAGTAAATTATTAATAATTTTGCTGTTATTTGGTATTATGATCTCTAAGGGTACTTTCTAAACTCTAAATCTGTGATCCTATTAGCTTTTGGAGAAAACAAAGGGAAAGACTTTGGAGGACTTTTAAATTTAAGTGGAATTTTTATTTATATCATTCTGATATATTATGGATTGTGATTTTATTTTTGGTAGTTGAAAAAAAGGTGTTTTCAGAGGTCCTATTAAGATCTTATAAAATGAGTATACCCTAAAGAATCTCTTATGATATAGAGTCACATAGACCTTGAGAATAGACCGTAAAAAAAAGTCAAACCATCTTTTTCTTTGCCTGTTTTCCCCTGTCTTCATTTGTTTATTCTAGGAATGAGCAAGGCACTCATTTCATTTGCTAGTTTCTAACTTCTATGTTTTATTCCTAGAAATAATAATTTAAGACATTACTGTTTGATTAATTCAAATTGGGGAACCCTTAATGGAATTATGTTTGCCAGTAGAATCATGGACAGAGTTCCAACTTAATTTGAAAGCACAAAGGCTTCCTGCCTTTTTCTAGAATACATATGCAGCTCTTACTGTTAGGATGAACACTTAAGAGTTGATATTTCTAGACCAATAGATTACAATCTTTATAGAGAAAAATAAACATGTAACTCTAACAGAATAGAAATGTTCAAATTGAAAGTATGTATTCCAAAAGCTTTGGAATGATGTCAGTCCTCATCTGTCTTAGAGATGAATACCAAAGTAGTGCTTTTGTATAATGGAGATTATTTTCTTGGCAAAAATGTAGGATTATTTTGGTGTACTAAAAATAACACTATTGATAACATTTAAAGGCTTCTGAAAATCACTGCCCAAAGTCATATTTATTTTGACAATTCCTTTGTATTGAAGTTTGAATATTAGGTCTGTTGCTTGGAAATGGGTATTTTTTTTTTTGAGCCAATGTGTCCATATTAAGATGAATACCATTATAACCTAATGATCTATATAGCAAAAGAACTTGTGATTCCTAACAAAGAATGGTTTATTGATCTGGTAAAAATTAATGTAACATATTTGTGAAATGTTCTTGTGGTTCTTTTTTTTAATGAATTTTTTTTTCAATTTAATGATATAAAATAATTATTTCTGTGCAGTTTTGTTCTTTAAAATGAGTTCATTTCATTAAAAAGTATAACAAATTAGCTTATATGTTTTATTCTCCTCTCTCACTCTCACTTTTTTTTTCCAATTTAAACATTTTATTTGGTCATTTTCAAACAATATTCCTTGGAAACAAAGATCCTTTCCTTTTCCTCCCCCCTCCCACCAACCCTCCCCTAGCCAACGCACAATTCCACTGGGTATCACATGTGTTCTTGATTCAAACCGATTTCCATGTTGTTGGTATTTGTATTAGGGTGTTCATTTAGTCTCTCCTCATTCATATCCCTTCCACCCCTGTAGTCAAGCAGTTGCTAATCTTCGGTGTTTTTACTCCCACTGTTTGTCCTTTGCTTGTGGATAGTGTTTTTTTCTCCTGGATCCCTGCAGAATGTTCAGGGATGTTGTATTGACACTAATGGAGAAGTCCATTACGTTCTCTTGTACCACAGTGTATCAGTCTCTGTGTACAATGTTCTCCTGGTTCTGCTCTTCTCACTCTGCATCACTTCCTGGAGGTTGTTCCAGTCTCCATGGAATTCCTCCACTTTATTATTCCTTTTAGCACAATAGTATTCCATCACCAACATATACCACAATTTGTTCAGCCATTCCCCAATTGAAGGGCATCCCCTCATTTTCCAATTTTTGGCCACCATAAAGAGCGTAGCTATGAATATTCTTGTACAAGTCTTTTTCCTTATTATCTCTTTGGGGTACAAGCCCAGCAGTGCTATGGCTGGATCATAGGGCAGACAATCTTTTATTACTCTTTGGGGCATAGTTCCAAATTGCCCTCCAGAATGGCTAGATCGATTCACAACTCCACCAGCAATGAATTAATGTCCCAACTTTGCCACATCCCCTCCAGCATTCATTACTTTACTTTGTTGTCATATTAGCCAATCTGCTAGGTGTGAGGTGATACCTCAGAGTTGTTTTAATTTGCATCTCTGATTATGAGAGATTTAGAGCACTTTTTCATGTGCTTATTAATAGTATTGATTTCTTTGGCTGAAAACTGCCTATTCATGTCCCTTGACTCAATTGAAGAATGGCTTGATTTTTTGTACAATTGATTTAGCTCTTTATAAATTTGAGTAATTAGACCTTTGTCAGAGGATTTTGTTATGAAAATTGCTTCCCTTCTCAATTTGGTTGCATTGGTTTTGTTTGTACAAAAACTTTTTAATTTGATGTAATCACAATTGTTTATTTTACATTTTGTGACTCTTTCTATGTCTTGCTTGGTTTTAAAGTTTTTCGCTTCCCACAGGTCTGATATGTATATTATTCTGTGATCACCTAATTTACTTATAGTTTCCTTCTTTATGTTCAAGTCATTCCCCCAGTCTGAGTTTATCTTGGTGTAGGGTGTGAGGTGTTGATCCATGTTGATCCAAACCTAATCTCTCCCACACTGTCTTCCAGTTTTCCCAGCAGTTTTTGTCAAATAGTGGGGTTTTGTCCCAGAAGCTGGGCTCTTTGGGTTTGTCATATACTGTCTTACTGGGGTCACTTACCCCAAGTCTATTCCACTGATCCTCCTTTCTGTCTCTTAGCCAGTACCAAATTGTTTTGATGACCGCTGCTTTATAATATAGTCTGAGATCTGGGACTTCAAGGCCCCCTTCCTTTGTTTTTTTTTCATTGTTTCCCTGGATATCCTTGATCCTTTGTTCTTCCAAATGAACTTTATGTTCTTTTCTAAATCAGTAAAAAAAATTTTTTTGGAAGTTCAATGGGTATGGCACTAAATAGATAAATAAGCTTGGGTAGGATGGTCATTTTTATTATATTGGCTCGTCCTATCCATGAGCAGTTAATATTTTTCCAATTGCTCAAATCTAGTTTTAGTTGCATGGAGTGTTTTGTAGTTGTGTTCATATAGTTCCTGTGTTTGTCTCGGGAGATCAGATTCCTAAGTATTTTATTTTGTCTAAGGTGATTCTGAATGGGATTTCTCTTTCTAATTCTTGCCGGTGAGCTGTGTCGGAAATATATAGAAATGCTGATGACTTATGCGGGTTTATTTTGTAACCTGCAACTTTGCCAAAATTGTTGATTATTTCGACTAGCTTTTTGGTTGATTCTCTAGGATTCTTTAAGTAGACCATCATGTCATCCGCAAGGAGCTTGGTCTCCTCCTTGCCTATTTTGATGCCTTCAATTTCTTTTTCTTCTCTAGTTGCTACTGCTAGTGTTTCTAGTACAATGTTAAATAATAGAGGTGATAATGGGCATCCTTGTTTCACTCCTGATCTTATTGGGAATGCATCTAGTTTATCCCCATTGCAGATGATGTTAGTTGATGGTTTTAGATATATACTATTTATTATTTTTAGGAACAACCCTTCTATTCCTATGCTTTCTAGTGTTTTTAATAGGAATGGGTGTTGTATTTTATCAAAGGCTTTTTCGGCATCTATTGAGATAATCATGTGATTTTTTGTTTGTTTGTTTGTTGATATGGTCAATTATGTGGATGGTTTTCCTAATATTGAACCAGCCCTGCATCCCTGGTATAAATCCTACTTGATCATAGTGAATGATCCTCCTGATCACTTGCTGGAGCCTTTTTGCTAGTATCCTATTTAAGATTTTTGCATCTATATTCATTAGGGAGATTGGTCTATAATTTTCTTTCTCCATTTTTGACCTGCCTGGCTTTGGAATCAGTACCATGTTTGTGTCATAAAAGGAATTTGGTAGAACTCCCTCTTTGCTTGTTATGTCAAATAGTTAGCTGTTCTGTGAATGTTTGATAGAATTCACTTGTGAATACATCAGACCCTGGGGATTTTTTCTTAGGGAGTTCTTTGATGGCCTGTTGGATTTCTTTTTCTGATATGAGATATTTAAGAATTCTATTTCTTCTGTTAGTCTAGGTAATTTATATTTTTGTAAATATTCATCCATATCACCTAGGTTAGTATATTTATTGCCATATAGTTGGGCAAAGTAGTTTTTAATGATTGCTTTAATATCCTCTTCATTGGAGGTGAGGTCCCCCTTTTCATCTTTGATGCTGTTAATTTGCCTTTCTTCTTTCCTTTTTTTAAATTAGATTGACCAATACTTTGTCTATTTTGTCTATTTTTTCAAAGTACCAGCTTCTAGTCTTGTTTATTAGTTTAATAGTTCTATCACTTTCTATTTTATTAATTTCTCCCTCAATTTTTGGGATCTCTAGTTTGGTTTTCTTCTGGGGGATTTTAATTTGTTCACTTTCAAGTTTTTTAATTTGCATTTCCAATTCATTGATCTCTGCCCTCCCTAATTTGTTAATATATGCACTCAAGGCTATGAATTTCCCTCTGAGTACTGCTTTGGCTGCATCCTATAAGGTTTGAAAGGATGTCTCACCATTGTCATTTTCCTCAATAAAATTATTGTTTCTATGATTTCTTCTCTAACCAATTTTCGAGTATTATATTATTTAATTTCCAATTAATTTTTGATTTGGCTCTCCATGTACCCTTACTGATCATTATTTTTATTGCCTTATGATCTGAAAAGTTTGCATTTATTATTTCTACTTTTCTGCATTTGTATGCTATGTTTCTGTGTCCTAGTGTATGATCTATCTTTGTGAATGTGCCATGTGGTGCTGAGAAGGTGTATTCCTTTTTGTCCCTGTTTGTTTTTCTCCATATGTTTAACTCTAATTTTTCTAAGATTTCATTCACATCTTTTACCTCTTTCTTATTTATTTTTTGGTTTGATTTATCTAAATTTGATAGTGGTTGGTTCAAGTCTCCCACTAATATGGTTTTACTGTCGATTTCCTCCTTCAATTCTCCTAGTTTTTCCATTAGAAAATGGTGCTATACCATTTGGTGCATACATGTTGATTAGTGATAATTCCTCATTGTCTATACTCCCTTTTAACAGAATATATTTGCCTTCCCTATCCCTTTTGATCTGGTCTATTTTTGCTTTGGCTTTGTCAGATATCATGATTGCAACTCCTGCCTTCTTTCTATCAGTTGAGGCCCAGAAGGTCTTACTCCATCCTTTAATTCTAACCTTGTATCAACCCGCTTCATATGTGTTTCTTGAAGACAACATATGGTAGGGTTTTGGATTCTAATCCATTCTGTTATTTGTCTACGTTTTATGGGTGAGTTCATCCCATTCACGTTCAAAGTTATGATTGTCACTTGTGGATTCCCTGGCATTTTGATATTCTCCCCTAATTCTGACCTTTCTTCTTTAGCTATAACCTTTTATACCAGTGATTTACTTTAGATTAGTCCCCCTAGTCCCCTCCCTTGATATGCTTCCCTTTATAGCCCCTCCCTTTTTGTTCCCTTCCCCTTCCCCCTCTCCTTCCCTCCCTTTTTATACTTCCTCCCCCTTAATTTCCCCTTCTCTCTTACCCTGTTGGATAAGATAAAGTTCAAGATCCCAATGGATCTAGATGTTCTAAGCTCTCAGAGTTGATTTCACTGAGAGTAAGGTTTAAGTAATACCAATTAGCATTTTCTTCCCTTCCCCTTCCCATGTGTATCTTTGTGTGGGAAAGATTATTCTATTTAGTTTTTTTTCTATTTCTTGAAGTATATCTTAGTATCATCAATGATTCACCCCCTCCCTTTTTCTTTCCCCCCCCCCCTTTTTCCATATTGTCTTAATGCCCCAATCATTCCCTATGCGTGATTCTTCTAACTTCTCTAATGATGCATACAATTTTTGAGAGTTACACATTACATTTCCCCCACATATTAATATATATAATTTGATATAAATGTAGTCCTTATAGAAGAGAGTTTGAATAAAAGAAAAAGAACATTTTTCTCCTTTTCCTTTTCCTTCATATTTACCTTTTCAAGTTTTTCTTGCTCTTTGTGTTTGGATATCAAACTTTCCACAGAGCTCTGGTCTTTTCTTTACAAAAACTTGGAAATCTTCTATTTTGTTGAATTCCCATACTCTCCCCTGGAAATATATAGTCAGTTTTGATGGATAGCTGATTCTTGGTTGAAGACCCAGCTCTCTTGCCTTTCTGAAAATCATGTTCCATGCCTTACAGTTGTTCATTGTAGAAATTGCAAGGTCTTGTGTGACCCTGATTGGCATTCCTTTATATCTAAATTGTCTTTTTCTGGCTTCTTGTAAGATTTTTTCTTTTGCTTGAAAGCTTTGGAATTTGGCAATTACATTCCTGGGAGTTGTCTTTTGGGGATTTAGTGTAGAGGGTGTTCTGTGAACTCTTTCAATGCCTGTATTGCCCCCTTGTTCTAGAATCTTTGGGCAGTTTTCTTTGATGATATCTTGTATTATGATGTCGAGATTACTATTTATTTCTGGCTTTTTCTGGAAGGCCAATTATTCTCAGATTGTCTCTCCTTCCTCTGTTTTCCAGGCCTGTCACCTTGTCAGTGAGATATTTTATGTTATCTTCTAATTTCTTAGTCTTTTGGCTTTGCTTTATTAATTCTTGCTCTTTTGCAAGATCATTGTCTTCCAGTTGCCTGATTCTGACCTTTAAAGCCTGGTTTTCCTTTTCAGTTTGTTCTATCCTGCTATTTGAGGCCTTAAGCTGTTTCTATAGTTGTGTTTTTTCGTGCTTCAGATTGCTGACTTCCTTTTGCATTATTTCCCATTTTTCCTGCCAGAAGGCTTCCATATTTTTGATAACTTTCAATTTAAATTCTTCAAGAGCTTGTGGACAATTTCCATTTCTTTTGGAAAGTTTTAGCACATTTGTTTGCGCTTCCTCTTCTGCTATTTCCTCTGTTTTTTGTGTTTTCCCTCCATAAAATGTATCCAAAGTCACCCCCTTCTTGCTTTTCTTGGTGTTGGGGTTCTTGGGTACAGTTTGCCATCTCTGTGTTTTGTTTGTTTTTTTCTTCCTCCCCTTTCCAGTCAGAAATATGAATGAGTGGTACTTGCTCTCTGTATAAAGGTCTAATGGTCAAGGCTTTAGTTTCAGGCTAATTCTAGGTTCTCTGCAGCTGCGCTGTCTTCCTGGGGAAGCCCAGGGACTGCCCTCCCTTGCCTGCCGGCGTTTTGGGAGTTACTGCTCTCAGGTGAAAGTCTTTGGTGGTCTTAGCTAACTCCCAAAACCTGTAGGTACCCCTTGCTCACGTCAGGGGATCCCTTTGCACACTCGGTGATTATAGTGCGCTAGTTCTTGGCACCCGGGATCTGTGCTCCCCTAGCCCGCCTGCCGGGGTTTCAGATATTAGTACTCTCAGGAGAAGGACCATATCTTATTCAGGTACCCAGACCTGGGGCTGCCCATTGTTCAGTCCTGAGGTGCTCCTCCCTCACTTGTTAACTCTGGCTCCAGCTGTTTGGTGGAGGAGGGGAGGGTGGGTCACTTTTTCATTCCCTTATATTGTGGAGGTGCCGGAATCCCACCTACCTTCAGAGCTTCGTCTTGTTGTGGGGTCTTTCTGTTCTTATGAGGATGGTTGTTTTTTATTTTGGGAGGGTCTTTTGAGGTCATCTGTGTCGTTGGGTCTGAGGAGAGGAAGCAAGCCGTGTCTACTCTGCAGCCATACTTACCCGGAAGTGTATTCTTTTATTTCTTATTCACATAGCAAAAGCTAGAAAGAAAGTACTTGATTCCATGTTGAGAATGGTTGAGCATTTCTTTCAATAGTTATCTTTCATATCACTCCAATCTCTAGCTGTTGACCATTGCACAGGAATTATAACCATCACACATGCCCCATCAGAATACAGCACATAGTATGCAGGAAATTAGGAAGTAGAAAATTGTTTGGGGTGTTATCTTCTTCATACTTCTACTGGGTTCAGCATCTCTTACTTTATAATTCACTACTATGAAGTTGCTATTTTATGCTGACTTCTGCATACTAAGGATGTGATAACAAGCAGTGTACTCATCATAATGAAATTCTGGTACCTGAAGAAAAATTGACTAGATCCTAGATAGAAACATAGAATTCAGTGTAATAGAACTTAGCCTCTAAGTCATCTAGGAAAGTGTGCTTAGATGTTGGAGGAAGTGTGTATTTTTTGAAGAGTAGAAAGGACTGAGTCAGCTAAGATAGTTATTAATTGACCTATCACTTTTACTTAGTAAAACTACTCATATATACTTAGTGAAATCTGTCTCAATTTATAAGCTAAAATGATGGTATTGGATTTTCCTAATGTCTTGCCAATGAAACTGCCCTCCATTTTACCTCAGGGAATAAGTAATATAGTCTTGTTTTGGGTATTGGTTATTCAAAGTCCGTTGCCAACCTTATAGTTTGATATAACTGCCATCATCTACTACTGTTCTACAATTATTACTATTCCTACTTTGATGACTTCTTGTAATACTAGGATTAGAATATTAACATTGGAAAGGGCCTATGGTTCAAAATCTTCATTTCATATATCAGGTCCTTTGGGGATTACACATTTTATTGTAGCTCTGTAATGGAAAAGAAGCCTTCAGTTTTGGCAGGGTAGTTTTTTTTCCCCTCACAATTCCATTGAAAAAGGTTTCTTGACTTAAGGACAAGGTGGTGTGTTGTTGCCCATTTTTGAGTTGCAAAAAGTGAAGGTACAGAAAATGTGCTTAGACAAGGTCACACAGGAGTCACAGTGTACCTAAAACTGACATTTGAGATTTTAGCCTTCCCTGACTATTGGATGCTGTTGAGTATTTTGAACATCTTTTCTTTAGTAGTATGTCTTCCAAATACACCTTAAGGATTTTCTATGTTTTGAGTCTAGGCTTTATTTTATTAAGAGGAATGATGTGGAGGTTGTTCTGAGTTTGCTTTCTTTTGCCTTTCTTTTTATTAGTTTGAAGCTAGCACTAGTGAGAACTCAAGAGGGAGGGTGAAACTTTGCCTCTCATCTCTGAATTAAGCTTTTTTGTGTATATGTGTTTGACAGGTAAAAGAAAGTCAAGCCGTGATGGATATCTATGACCCCCAGACCTTGGGAGTTATGGTGTTTGGTGGATTCATGGTCATTTCAGCCATTGGAATCTTCCTGGTATCTACCTTCTCCATGAAGGAGACATCCTATGAAGAAGCCCTAGCCAATCAGCGTAAAGAAATGGCAAAAACTCACCATCAGAAAGTGGAAAAGAAAAAGAAGGAAAAATCTGTAGAGAAGAAGGGTCGGGCGAAGAAAAAGGAAGAAAAACCCAATGGGAAAATACCTGAACCAGAATTGCTTCCCAGTGTAACTGTCAATTCCAAAGACCTAATACCTGAGAGAGGTGTGGTGTTGGCTCCTATGGTAGAAACTATCAAGCCTTCTAAATCTCCGGTGGCATCAGCAGCACCACAACCAAAAGCATCAGCAGCACCACCACCAAAAGCATCAGCAGCAGCACCACCAAAAGCAGCAATGCAATCAACCAAAGGGGCAACAACAGCATCACCATCACCATCATCAAAAGGAGCAACAGGAGGAATATCTCCACCAACAAAAGGAGGAGCAGCAGTGCAACCAACAAAAGGAGGAACAGTCCAATCAACCAAAGGAGCAGCAGCATCACCACCTCTATCAACAAAAGGAGGAACAGCAGTACAACCAGTAAAAGGTGCAACATCACCACCACCATCAACAAAAGGGGCAGCTGGAGGAGCATCTCCATCAACTAAAGGAGGAGCCCCAGTGCAACCAACAAAAGGGGGAGCCCCAGCACAGCCAACTAAAGGGGGAGCCCCAGCACAGCCAACTAAAGGGGGAGTCCCAGCGCAAACAACAAAAGGGGGAGCCCCAGCACAAACAACTAAAGGGGGAGCCCCAGCGCAAACAACTAAAGGGGGAGCCCCAGCGCAGCCAACTAAAGGGGGAGCCCCAGCGCAAACAACAAAAGGGGGAGCCCCAGCGCAAACAACAAAAGGGGGGATCTCAGCACAGCCAACAAAAGGGGGAGCCCCAGTGCAACCAGCAAAAGGTGTAACAGCATCACCACCACCATCAACAAAAGGGGCAGCAGGAGGAACACCTCCACCAACTAAAGGAGGAGCCCTAACACAGCCAACTAAAGGAGAGACAGTAGCTCCACAACCAACCAAAGGAGCAATAGCAGCGCAGTCAAGCAAAGCAGCACCACCACAGACAAAAGGAGCAGTAGCCCCACCACAAACTAAAGGAGCAGCAACTCAATCAGGAAAAGCTGCATCTGTGGCAGTGGCATCAGCATCCCCAGTAGAGCAAGGGGCAACAGCACCATTAGGGAAGCGGGCAGCACGGGCAGCTCGAGCAGCAGCAGCAGCAGCAGCAGCAGCAGCAGCAGCAGCAGCAGCAGCAGCAGCAGCAACAACAGGAACACAGACAGTACCCGTGGCTCCAGTAGGGCAGGGGGCAGAACCAGAAGCACCGTTAGGGAAGCGGGCAGCTCGGGCAGCTCGGGCCGCAGCAGCACAGGCAGCAGCACAGGCAGCAGCAGCAGAAGCAGTACCAGTGGCACCAGTAGGGCAAGGGGCAGTAGCAGAAGCACCACTGGGAAAGCGAGCATCACGGGCAGCTCGGGCAGCAGCAGCTGCAGCACAGGCAGCAGCAGAGGCAGTAACTGTGACACCAGCATCAACAGTAGGGCAAGAGGTAGCAACAGCAACACCATTGGGAAAACGGGCAGCTCGGGCAGCTCGGGCAGCAGCAGCAGCAGCAGCAGCAGCAGCAGCAGCAGCAGCACAGGCAGAGGCAGCAGTGCAGATAGTACCAGTGGCATCAGCATCACCAGTAGGGCAGGGGGCAGCAGCACCAGTGGTTTCTGGGGGACGAGCTGCAGCTCGGGCATCTCGAGCAGCAGCAGCACAGGCTGCAGCAGTAGCTCAGACAGTACCCATCATGGCAGCATCACCAGTAGGGCAGGGATCAGCCTCAGGGGGTCGAGCAGCAGCACGGGCAGCTCGAGCTGCTTCAGCACAGGCAGCAGCAGTGCAGGCAGTACCAGTGGCAGCAGTGCAGGTAGCACCCGTAGCAGCTGTGGTGGCAAATGCCTCTGCACCCCTGCAAGGACAGCCTGCTTCATCTCCTAAGGAAAAGAGGAAGAAGGAAAAGAAGGTGGCAAAAGTGGAACCAGCACCCAGCCCTGTGGTGAGTTCCATGCATGTCCTTTCCTCAAAATCATCAGTGCTTGAAGCTGCTCCCAAAGAGGTCCCTGTGGTTGCTGTTCCTCCTGTTGGTACAAAGGCCAGTGCCCCTGTTACCAGCCTAACCCATGGAAACAAGGCCGACATTATTGTCAACCATGAAGAGCCAAAGCATGAAGCTCCATCAAAGAGGAAATCTTCCAAGAAAAAGAGTGAGCCAAGTAAGCCTCTGATTTCTTTATCAGAATGGATTAATAAACTGTCTTAGTGAGTATAGGGATATCTCCTAGTTTTTCCCTACATCATGGGTTATTATAAAAGCCCTAGCCAAATGATGAGCATTAGTGGTGCTATGTTTTTTTACATTTAGAGTTGAAAATTAACAATCCCTCAAATGGTATTTGATTTACTGATGCTGGGAGGGGAAGTACTTTCCAAGTTTTTAAAGGAGAAAATATGTGCAATTTTTTTTTTTGGTAAGTTTTCTCCCCAAAGATTTAATGGGTGGGAGAGAGAGTAGTAATTTGGCTTGATTTCTTCTTCTGTGTGTGTGTGTGTGTGTGTGTGTGTGTGTGTGTGTGTGTGTGTGTGTGTGTGTGTGTGTGTTTTATGCAGAGATGCAGAGATATGTCTAGAACAGTGATGGCCACACATTATCAGGCTTGATGAAAGAGGGAAGGGAGCAGCTCCATCCCAGCCCCTCTGCTTTTCTAGTAACAAGCTCTGTGGGGTGGGGGGCATGCTGTCTTTGTTACATGTGCCATAGGTTTGCCCTCATTGGCCTAGAGTGTTCTTGTTTCAGATATCAAAGTTGATTCAATAGCTACTTTATTTAAAGTATTTCAAAGCTATGTGTTTTGTTTGAAAAGAGATTCTTATAAGGAATATGAATTGTTTGGAAAAGCAGTAACTATTTAGGGCATTTCTGTCAGCTAAGTTTACCTGATACTCATGTCTGTTTTATTTATACACACGGTCTCCTCTTTTGAGATTTCTAGCATTATAGTACACAGTAGACAGTCACATTTTATTTATTCTATTAGATTTATTAACAGTGTCACTAGAGAAAATAGATTTGCAGAATTGGAAGGGACTTTAGAGGCCTGCCTGACCCTTAATCAAGGAACAGATCCCATCTGCAGGGTTCCAGACAAGTCTGTCCTCTGCTTGAAGACCTCAAGAGTGACAGGGAACTTATCCACCAAGATAGCCCATGTGATTTTGGGACAGCTTAAGATTTAGCCAATATTTTTCTCCCTATAGTTTCTGCCTGTTGTTCAAGATCATTCTTGAAGAGTCAGTCTAACACTTCTCAATGACAGTTCTCCAGATATTTAAAAATAAATTATTTTATCTCTTCCAAGTCTTCCATTCTTCAGGCCCAGGATCTTCATTTTCTTCAGTCAGTACTTAGTATGAGTAATTTGAGTTCTTTTGCCATTTGGTTTATGCTTCTTGACACTGGGCACCTTCTCAGTGTCCTTCATATCATTTTCATTCTGTACTTTTTTAAACATGAGTTATAAGTCTTGAAATTTAATATGCATCTTATAATCTTTTTACTTTCTGTCTATTCTGTCACCTAGACCTTTTGGGATCCCTGATTCTATCAGCAAGTGTATTAGCTAATATTCCCAGTGTCATGCCTTCCATAGATTTGATAAATAGGTCATTTTTATCCAGTTCATGGATTAAAGCTCTGTAGTAAATTTAAAAATGAATGACAGAGGTGTCCTCTGATATTCCTCTAAAGATTCCCTCTAGGCTGACATTAATTTATCAATCAGTATCACACACCTAGAATCATAGACTCATAGTGTCAAAGCTGGAAGAGACCTCAGTGAACATCTTACCCAGCCCTATTATTTCATTGATTAGGAAACTATGACTGAGAATGGTCAATTTGCCCAGAGTTACATAGCTAGTAAAGGGCAGAGTTGACAGTTTGCCAAAAGTCTTCCGATCCTCAAGTCTAATACTCTTTCTCTTGTGCTATACTAAACTCTGAGTCTAGCCAGTCAACTTTCTTTTTAAAAAAATATACTTAATGGGACAGCGAGGTGTCAGTGAATAGTGTTAGTCCTGGAGATGGGAGATGTTCTAGGTTCAAATCTGGCTTTAGATACAACCTAGCTGTGTGATCCTGTGCAAGTCACTTAACTCCAATTGCCTAGCCTTTATGCTCTTCTGACTTGGAACTAATACTTAATATCATTTCTAAGACAAAAGGTAAAGGGTTAAAAACAAAATATTATTGATGCTTTTCATGTTTTCTCCTTCCCTTCTAAAGAGGAACTTCCATAACAAAGCTAAGCAAAACAAATTAATTATCCATATCTGGCAACAACATAAGCCTCTTTTTATCACTTTAATCTATCACCTATCTGCCAAGAAGAGGGAACGTCAATTTTCCAAAGTCAAGAATGATCACTATATTGATCAGAGCTCTTATGTCTTAACTATTGCTTTACTTATGTTATTGTAGTTATATAGATTGTTCTTCTGTTGGTTTTTCTGGTATTCAGTCAACCTTCCCAGGCCCATCTATTTTTAAAATGTTTTATTTTTAATTAATATTAATTAATATTTTTATTTATTTTTAATTAATTAGTAATAATAGCAATAATAATAAATAATATTTTTAAATATTATTTAAGCCAACATGTTCTTTTTCTGGTATATAGGGATAATGTGAGAGACTTTGTTAAATAACTTGCTGAAATCAGTCAATCAACCATCATTTATTGAGCACCTTACTATGTGACAAATATTCTGCTAGGCACTAGGTATATAAGTACAAGTGTGAGAGCTTACATTCTTTTTTTTTAAAAATCTATTCTTTCTGTCTTGGAGTCAATACTCTATCTTGGTTCCAAGGCAGAAGAGTGGTAATGGGGGGGTGAGGGGGGTTAAGTGACTTGCACAGGGTCACACAGCTAGGAAGTGTCTGAGGCCAGATTTGAACCTAGGACCTCCCGTCTCTAGGCTTGGCTCTCAATCCACTGAGCCACTTAGCTGCCCCTAACAGCTTACATTCTAATGGAGAAGATGAGTACCTTATGTACAACAAAAATATAAAGTGAATAAATACAAAATAGATAAACATAAAGTAAACCAAAGAAGGAGGACACTACTAATAGACCTCAGATAGAAGGTGGTGCTTAAGCTGCATCTTTTTTTCTTTAACCAATAACTTCTGCCTTAGAATTAATACTGTGTATTGGTTCCAAGGCAGAAAAGCAGTAAGAGCTAGGCAACAGAGGTTAAATGACTTGCCAGAGTCACACAGCTAGGAAGTATCTGAGGCCAAATTCAAACCCCATAACCTTCATCTCTGGGCCTGACTTTTTTATCTATTGAACCACCTAGCCCCTGCCTTGAGTTGCATCTTGAGGGACATCCAATACAAAAGCATGGAAATAAGATATGGTGTTTTGTTTGTGAGAAACAAAGACAAGAACAGTTTGGTTGGATCACAATGAAGAGAGAACTTAGTCTAAGGAAGGTGGATGGATAGGTTGGGGGCAGATTATAAAGGACTTAAAAGCTAAATAAAAGAGTTTATATTTTATCCTATCACTTAACCCCCCCACCCCCCATAACTTAATCCTAAATTTGTAAAAAAAGAGCTACTGGAGTTAATAGGATTAAGGGGGTAGATAATTGTCAGATCTACACTAAAGGAAAAATCACTTTGTCAGTCATATATAGGATGGCCTTATAGAAGAGAAGAACTTGAGGCTAATCAATTAGGAGGCTTTTGCAATAATCTAGGTTAGAGTTGTTAAAGGCCTGAAATGAAAAGTGATAACTTGGAGAGTGGAGAGAAAGGAGTGCAAGTGATATTACAGAGGTATAAATAGCAAGATTTGACAACATATATATATATAGATATAAATAGATATAGATATAGTGAGGAAGAATGAGAAGTCTAATATAATGCCAAGATTATATTTGAGATACTAGAAAAATGAAGAGGGTTTTGGGGGAAAGAGTTCAGTGTCGGACATTTTGAGTTTGAGATATCTTCAGGTTGTCTCAGAACAGATGGGGACTGGATGTGTAGAGCTAGAAATCATCAGCATAGGTTAATAATTTAACCCATGGAAATTAATGAGTCTATCAAGGCAGTATAAAGAAAAACAAAGAACCTAGAATAACACCTTGGATTGAACACAGAGGGCATGATATGGATGATAAATGAGTAAAGGAGACTGAGAGTGGTCAGATAAGTAGAAGAACCAGGCAAGAGTTAGTTTCATGAGAACCAAGAAAGGAGAACAGGGTTTGGGGGAGAAGAGAGGGAATGGCATAGAGAAGATGGTCATTTAATAATTTTGGAGAAAACACTTTCATTAGAATAATGAGATGAGAAGCAAAATGCAGCAAGTAGGGAGAGAAGGATGAGGACTAAGGAAACATCATCTGATTTGGCTTTTGAGATCAATTATTACTTTGGAGAGATCAGCTTTGTTTGAGTGATAAAGTCAGAAGCCAGATGACAAAGAGTCGAGGAGTAAGTGACAGAAGTGAAGAGAATATGCTGTGTAAACTGTTTGGCCAAAAAGGGAGGAGAAATATAAAATGACAGTTGCGGGCATAACAGGGTCTAATTAAGACTTTTTCAAGATAGGGGAGATGTGGCCTTTTTTTTTTTAATCAAAGGAACCAATAAAGGAGAGGTTAGAAACATGAGGGAAAGGAGATGCTTGAGGATTAAATCTCTTAGAGAAGCTAGAGGGCATATATAGAGGGATTAGCCTTGCATGTTCAAACACTAGGGAAATGGAGAAGAGAGTAGAGATTGATGTCCAGAGTTTTGAGAAGAGAATGAGATTAGAGGGAGCTCATACCAAATGGCTTCAAGAGGTGAGGTCCTCCTTAGAGAATGGAAGGAGGTAGCAGTATGGATCATTTAGGGAATGGGGAGGAATGAGAGAGGGAATCAATTAGGCAGAAATAAAATGTTTACTCTCTTGCAGTGAGGGCTCACTTGAGTTTGGAAAATATGAATTCTATCCATTCAACACCATGCAACATCCAGTTGCATTTAAGCAGTGTGTAAATATGAGTGGAGGAAGTGAATGGTTTGAATAACCTATGACTGAAGGTTGAGAAGAGATGAGTGGTGATAGGATAAAGGGGTTCGAGGTATTTAAGGACAGAGGACAGTACAGAGTTGAACTGAATTCCTTTTGAATTACAATTGGAGAAGGGGGAAAATGAAGTCAGCAGTTGTGTAGCAGCAAGCTAGAGAAAGTGCTGAGGGGTGGAAACATTTGAGGTCTTGATGAGGGTGACCTTAAGAAGGGTCAGGCATGGGAGGAAGAACATGGAATGGTGGGAGGTTTTGGTCAGAGAGGGTAATGTCTAGTTTCTCATTAGAAAAGTGAAATAAATGTGGGTAATGATGAGATTTAGTGTTATTCAATGAAGGCGTAGGTCATGGGATTTACAGAGGTTGAAGGAATTGAAAAGTTAAGGAGTTCCTGGGAGTATTCGTGTGAATATTAAAATTTCTTGAGATAAAAGGTAAGAATTTGGGAGGAGAGGAAGATGGTGAGCTAGGTATTAAACTCCATGAGGAAGGAGGAAGAAGTGGGGATGAGGTGGTTATACTGCTACTACCATAATTTATGATGGGTAGAAAATCTTGATTGGATTTAGTGGAGTAAAGTTGCTAAGTGATTGAAAGGGGGAGCTTCTGGAGGTGATAATGGGAAGCAAGGAGTCATTAGTTGCACTTTGCAGCTTCTCGAGGACTAGTATTGTGTCAATGAAATTACTCTACCAAGCCTCAACAGTGGATTATCCCCCATATCCACTTTTTTTGCTGCTTCTCACATGCTGTTAAATGAAGTTGGTGAAGATCACAAAACACTGTTCTCTACAATTTTTTTACATAACTGGAACTGGGCCCTCACTATAGTAAGACAATCCTTTTCTGTCTCCCTCACCAACTCAGAATCCCACTTGTCACAGTGGTTTTTCCATACCTTTTCATCTCACAATATTCAGTTACCTTCTGCTACTGTCAACTCCTTCATCTGTCTCACATGAAGAGATGACTCTTCTTCTGACCAAGACAGACTCCGTCCACATGCACATGGGATCCTTTCTCTTCCCATCTTCTGTAGCAGATCTCTTCCTCCTATATCCCTAACTCTCTTACTAGTCTTTTTATGATTATTTCTCTACTGCCTATAAATATACCTATGCTACAAACACTTCATCTTCAAAAAAATACTCACTTGCTCCATCTATCACCAATAGCAATTCTCTCCTCCCACTTCTAAAAAAAAAATTTAATTAAAACTTTTTTAAATTTTCAGCTCACTTCTCTCCTACCTTCCCCTCCCCCACCCATTGAAAGGCAATAAATATATGTTATACATATGAAGTCATACAAAGCTTTTCTGCTTTTGTCATTTTGTGAAAGGAAAGAAAAAGACCAAAAAAAAGAAAGTGAAAGAAAGAAAATAGGCTGCAATCTCCCCTTAGAGTTCATTACTTCTCTCTCACAGTCTTCTCTTTTTTGTATCTGATCTCTTTGAGAAGGTTGCCTACAGTCAGTATCTCTACTTCCTTCCCTCTCACTCTCTTCTTAACTCTGCAGCCTAGATTCCAACGAAAATGCTCTCTCCAAAATGACCAGTAATCTCTTGATTGTCAAATGGACTTTTCTAAATCCTCATCCTTGCTGTGGCCTTTAACACTGTTGATCACCTTCTTTTCTTTAATACTCTCTTCTCTCTAGGTTTTTCGTGATACTGCTTTCTCCTGGTTCTCCTCCTACCTGTCTGACTGCTCCTTCTCAGTCTTCTTTGCTGAATCTTCATCCAGGTCACTTCCACTAACTGTGAGTGTCTCCCAAGGCTCTGTCCTGGGTCATCCTCTCTTCTCCCTCTCTACTGTTGCACTTGGTGAACTCAGAAGATCCTAAGGCTTCAGTTATCATCTGTATGCTGATGTTTATCCAGCTCTAACCTCTCTCTTGGCCTCCAGGTTCCCATTAATATGTTTGTGAGGCATCCAGTTTGAAATATCCAGAAGATAGCTGGAGCCAATGACCTATGCCAAATTGGATGTCCCATAAACATTTTTAAATTCAGCAGGTACAAAACTGAACCATTCCTCCTATCCTCACCCTCTGAATCCCTCTCCTCTTTTCCTTTCTTACTAGTGATTGTTACCCTCCTTTCAACTATATATAGGCTCACAACCCGAGTAGATACACTCATTCTACCATATTCCATCATTGCCCAATCTTGTTGACTATAGTTTTGTAACATCTCTTGTATGTGTCCCTTCTCTCCTGACACTGACACCCCCCCCCCCCCCTTGCAGGATTTTCTCAATAGTTGGACTGTTAAAATAGCCTTCTGGTTGGTCTCTCTGCCTCAGTACTTTCCCTAGTCCAGTCTGCCCTCCACTCAGCTGTCAAATTGATCTTCTGAAAGCATAAGTTTGTCTTTCCCCTCTTCCGTCAACTCCATTGGCTCCCTATTAACTCAAGGACCAAATTAAAAATCCTCTGGCTTTAAAAGCCCTTCACAACTTGGGTCCCTTCTTATCTTTCCACTTCTTTACTCCTTTCTATATTCTCTTTTATTCTAGTGACCACTGGCCTCCTTACCTTTTCTTGTATGTGACACTCCATCTACAGACCCATGCATTTTTACTGGCTATCTCTCATGCTGGGAATGCCATCCTAGTCATCTCTGCTTCCTGGCTTTCCTGGCTTTCTTCAAGGCTCAGCTAAAATTTCACCTTTTACAAGAAGCCTTTTGAAATACCATTAATGCTAATGCCTGTCTTCAAATTTATCATCCATATAAGTTCTTGCAGAGATCCTCCCCTCTTTCTTTGTGTCCCAGGGCTTAGCATAGTGCTTGCAATATTGTAGGCACAATAAATACTTGTTTATTTATGTACTAGCTTTGTAGTTTGGATGAGGAATTCATATTTTCTCCAGCTGGATTTGAAGCTTTTACTATAACACCTCCATGAGGTTTTCTTTACTGTTGTCCATAACCAAGTCTTTATACTTCTCATATTTGGATCCCCACATAGGAATACTTATTATACTGTATATTTCTATTTTCCTTTTCTTCATTCATTACTATGTCTATTTTCATTAATTTCATTCAATTAAATATCATTTATACCTATGAAGTCTTTAGCTCTTTCATTTTTCTTCATTTAGTTTCTTAGAGAGTTCCTTGTTATATCAAATTCATGCTCTTGTAAGATGGCATTCCTCCCTATTACTTATATTAGGTCATCCTCCATACTTCTTAGCTGGGCTGTAAGATAGCTAACTTCTAGGGGCAGTGGGCTTGCTTTTAAGGGGTATCTACAGGTGGAATATGAGAAATTCCTTTTTTTGAAGGTACAGATGCATCTCCTTTAGGGGAAGACCTATGTTCTGTATTTCTCAATTTCCTTCTATACCACCTACTTCCACCTTAGGACCTCTTGACATTCACATGAGCAGTTTGGATTTTCCCCTGCCTTTAAAAAAAAATCTTAGTTTTTCTTTTTTTTCCTTTACTGTTGTTTTTGCTTGGAAATGTTTTTTATGATTGATATATGCATACTGTTCATGGCAGAAACATCAACATGATCTAACCTTCACATATCACTAAAATAGTTACCTGCCTTGCCATCTTCATCCAACTAGAGATCCTCTGATTCCACAGCTTCTCCTAGGCAACCTATATTGCAGGCTCAGGAGCCATGCGCTACCTTTCTTGGTCTCTCAGGGAAAACATTAGTAATTGGCAGATCCCTGCTGATGTCCTAATTAATTAACCCAGAACAACTCGTAGCTTTAGTCAGCAAAAATCTTTTAGTAACTCCACCAGAAAAATTCCAGATTCACTCACTCTCTCCATTTGTCCTTTCTTCACAACTGCCTAATTTCTCTGTACTTCTAGACTCAGAAACCTAGGGTTTTTATAGACTTCATAGATTCTTCTCTTACCCATCATCTTTTAATTTTCCCACCCCCACATGTGAGGCAAGCCCATCTTTGAAGACTTTTGAATGCCCACTTCTATACCCCTTGCTTGATTGACATTTGATAACCTTTTACTTCCAGAAAAACCTTTAAACTGTCCCTGTTTTAGGAAACATCTGGGTGAGATCACTCTCTGCTTTTCTTCTATTCCCAAAACAAGGAGAATTTCAGAGGAGTTGAGTAAGGGAAGCTTCTTAGTCAAATCTTTTCAATGTATCGATGATTTTTTCTGACATGCCTTCCCAAAGCATCAGATAGACCCATATTCAAATGTAAATACAGTAATCCCTTTAGGTTCACAGCAGGGTTGTGTTTCTGGAAAATAACATGAATATCAAATCTATGAATATAGGTACTAAAAACATATGAGAAAAAATAGTCCCAGGAATGAACACATGTCAGAACTGATACCTAGCAGTAGTCTTGCATCTGTTCTTGCAACCTATAAATTTACATTTATAAGAACTACATTTATAAGCTGTACCTTTTTGGTGAGCTGAAAGATAGTTTAAAAAACAATCACAAAACTTCATCACCTTCCTGATAAAATAATAAATGTCTTTATTTTAAATAGTTGGTTTTGAAGTAAAATTTTAGTAGTCTTTCTGAAAAATGTACTCCACTCTGGCTTCATACACTTCCTAGCTTGACCCTGGACAAGTTACTTAACTCCATTCCCTAGCCCTTTCTGCTCTTTTGTCTCAGAACCAATATTGGTAAAGATTTAAAAGAAATAAAAATGTACTGCCTTCTTGGAAAATCATGTTTTGTCTTAAAGCAGCTTTTGTGAGCACTGAAATGTACCCTTTGGTGCGTGACCTTTGAAATTTGATTATTCTGTTTTTATTTGATTTATGTATATACTAACCTTTAATTCACTTAGCCTGGTGACATCTATAAAAATATCATTACCACCAAAACAACATAGCCTATTGAATGGAAATCATGGCTGACTAATCTGAGTATGGATAAGTAAATTCTTCCTCTTCTGAATGCCTATAGTTCTTGAAGTACTTTTATATGATAGCTATTGGTGGATGTTGGTATTGATTTTAATAATTATAATCTAATGGAGGATATTGATTTTAGTGGCCTACATTAGATTATAAACTACTTTAGAGCAGAGACCTTGCCTTATGCATCTTTATCTCTTTTAGTACTTAACCTAGGACATTGTAAAATAATGTCTGTCAAATGAATCAAGTCAGAATTTAAGAAGCCCATAAGACAAGGAACCACATCAAAGGCTATTTTATTCTTTTAGTTATTTTGTTATCTTTTGTTTTTACATCACTTTTATTTTACCTCTTTCCTAAGAAGGAAGGTAGTTCCACAACCCTGACCCAAAACATTAGCGGAGTCTGAGGGTTTTATATGCATGAATTTTCTAAATAATTAATATATTGATACAAATTATGTGAATTATTATCTAAATGTAAATTAAATTAAATATAAAACTATAGCTAAAGTATATAGTCTACATATTATATACATTGTATGTGGCTATATTATAAATGTATAAATTTTGTATATAACATAACTATAGTATATGCCTATACTATATTTATAGTAAACATAACTATATATAGTTTTATGTAATTATATATAGAAATAGTTATATGCAGTAAACTATATAGTTTTTTTTTAATTTCCAATTTGTATGTTATTTTCCTGAATTTGCTTATGCTGCATCAGTTCACATAAATTTTCACACCGATGCTACTTAAAATGAAATTCACTCATAGTATAAGGGACATTGTTTTCATATGACTTAAAGGTAGAAAATTCAGGAGAGTGATAAATGAACATTTGTCTGGATGGAGAATTAATTATAAAAAGTTCCCTAGGGGTTGGTCCTGGGACTAATGTTATTTGAGTAGATCTGTGATGTCCTTGATGTGGGTCTTATCTCTGTTTTTATAGGTCTCAGTTGGTAAAGGGTCAGACCTAGAGTCAGGAAGATTTGAGTTCAAATTAGGCCTTAGGCACTAGCTGTGTGAACCTGGGCAAGCAACTTAGCATCTTTTTGCCTTAATCCTCTGGAGATGGAAATGGCAAACCATTCTAATATCTTTGCCAAGAAAACCCCCTGAACAGTATGGTCCATGCCGTCACAAAAAGTCAGAAATGAGTAGACAGCAACATAGCTGGGAATCCATCCATGCCTTCTTGATCTTGTGCCCTTTTTATCCAGTATAGCCATCAAATTTCCTCAGATTTATCCAGTGTATTACATGCCTTCCATTTGATCATTTCACATTGCAAGTAGGCAATCCATCTCTTACCCTAGTGGAATAGTATCCCAGATGTTTTCCTTTGGAGAGAGGAAGAGACTGGCTCTCTTTCAATCTGTCCCAAGAGAGAAATTCAAAGGCTTCCTAGAGGCCCTGTTCCGAAGCTTTGATACTTCATTTCCATCCTGGGCTGTTTCACTCTTTAGGCAGTCTGTTGACCCTACTGCTTTGGGGACCTCACTCTGTTGGTGTGCTACTTAGTACAGACACTGGTTTAATTCAGCCCACCCCACCTCAAGAGATTCACCAGCCTCCCCAGCAGCCATGATTAGTGTGCACCACCTCTGTGTTCAGGTCTTCCTCGTCCTTAAACCATTATCTAGCTGCTTATTGACCTGTTTCTCCACTCATTCTCAGCTAAATTCTTTGAAAGGAATCTAAGCTTCTCCATTCCTCCTGTCCCCCACTTGAAACTGCCTCTTACCAACTTACTAGTGATCCTGGAATTGCCAGATTCTGATTGCCTTTTCTCAAACTTCATTCTTTTTAACTTATCTTCTGCATTTATCACTCTTGATCAATTGTCTTCCTTCATATTTTCTCCTCTGAGTTTTTGTTGTACTGTACTTGGAGGTTCTTCACTTGTCTGACTGCTTCTCTGTCTTCCTTATTGGATCTTTTATCTTTGTTACCACCACTAGTGGTGGTTTTACCCCAAGGCTATTTGCTAGGCCTTCTTTTTTCTCTTTACATATTCTCACTTGGTGACTTTAGTTCTCAGGGGTTCATTTATCTTTATGCAAATGAATCAGATTAATTTATCTAGACTTAGTCTCTTGAATTTCAGTTCCATCTCACCTCAACCTTAAACTCAAGTCTAATACAACTCACCTTTACTTCAAGCCCACTCTTCTTAATGAACTTTTCCTGTTAGTGTCAATGGCACCACTGTTCTTCCAGTAAACAAAATTTGTAGTCATATTTGGTTTCCTGTTCTCAGTATACATGTTCAGTCAGTTGCTGAATCTCATAATTTCTCTTTTCTTTTTCATATTTCTTTTGTAGGTCTCCTGGCCATCTCCACAAACCACCACCCTAGTTTAGACCTTCTTTATATTTTGCCTAGACTATTGTAATAATCTCCTAGCGCACCTCCTTTCCTCTAGTTTCTGCCTGCCAAAGTGATTTTCCTACCCTCAATCCCTAGGATCAAGTATGAACTTCCCTGTTTGATATTTATAAAGCTCTTCACAATCTGTACTCTTCCTGCTTTAACTCTTGTACCTTGAACTCACAATAGAGTCAAGACATCTTGACAACCAGCTTGGTCTTTCCTCACATGTGACCTTGCATTCCCTCTGTGCTTTAACATTGCTCCCCATACTTGAAATGTTCTTTCTTCATTTCTGCCTTTTGGAATCCCTCATTTCCTTCAAGACTGAATTCAAGTCTTACCATATGTAGTAGGTAAGGAGAAGTAGCCAGGAAAGACCTTAATTCTTTTTTTTTTTTTAAACCCTTACCTTCCATCTTGGAGTCAATACTGTGTATTGGCTCCAAGGCAGAAAAGTAGTAAGGGCTAGGCAATGGGGGTCAAGTGACTTGCCCAGGGTCACACAGCTGGGAAGTGTCTGAGGCCAGATTTGAACCTAGGACCTCCCATCTCTAGGCCTGACTCAATCCACTGAACTACCCAGCTGCCCCCAGACCTTAATTCTTGAGTCACTATAATTACAAGATTTGTACCACATAACAATATTAGGGGGATATTTGAATTGAAAAGATGGATTTTTGCTTTGAGACAGTCTAAGATCATTTAATGTACTATAGTTTCTCAAATGCTATCCAGTCCATTATTTTCCACCATTTTAATTCCAGGCCCAAATCATTGTCCTTTTGTGATGTCTGTGATACAAATACAATATACACACATAAATATACACGTGTATATATTGTTAGGCTAATTTTTTTGAGTTATCATAGTTCTAACTGGGGAAGTCTTAACATTCTACTGCTTAATGAAATTAGTACAATATTAACCGCAAAAAGACACATCTAAAAGACACTCATTTATAGGGAATGCCTTTTCCCTTCACAGGGCAGTCCTCTTTGATAGCTGTGAGTACTTTTTATCAAAGCTTACCTCACTTGATGTTAGCCTCTCACAGTTAACCTTAAACTTACCTTCTTTTTACTGTCTTTCAGTGTCTTCCTATTTTTTTTTTTAAACAAACGGGTTTATATTCTAAATTGCTGTTGCCCTTGGCAATCATCTATACAGTGGGTGAGGAGATCACATACTTGCTGATTGGAGAGGTTTCTGGGATCTTTTGGCCTCCTCATTGTCATGATTATTTTATATCTGTTAGACATTTGTAGGATATGGTGTTACTCTTTATCATTTTCTGTTTCTCACTTTGGATAAGAGATGAAATTATGTTCTTTACTCATTATCTTTCTAATGTGTTGCTAATTTTGACCTTTGCTCATTTCATATCTCTTAAAACTCCCACATGGGCTATTAATCACTTCCTGTCAGTAGCCATTTTAATTTCTTGGGATCCCAGAATTGAATATCTAAACAAGAATCCTTTCTACTACATAATTGAAAATTTTTCATCTAGCCTGTACCTTAATGTTTGCCATGTTTCCTATCTTATGACAAAGGTACAAGTAAGTGAATCTTTGGCTGCTTTTCATATCTTAAATCTGAATCATGTTTTCCAACATTTTCCCTCTTTTCTTTCCTTGTGATTAAAGTTACAGAGTAGCAAAACATATTCACTTTGTTTGGAGGATTCTTTCCTTTTTTTAATTTATTTGAAAAATGTTATTTAATGAGTTGATTTAGAATATTTTTCCACGGTTATACAATTCATGTTCTTTCCCTTCCCCCCTTCCCTCTTCCCACCCCCTCCACTGGCAGTTCCACTGGGTTTTACATGTGTCATTGATCAAGCCTATTTTGATATTAATTAATATTTGCATTAGTGTGATCATTTAGAGTCTATGTCCCCAATCATATCTCCATTGAACCATGTGATCAAGCAGTTGTTTTTCTTTTGTGTTTCTACTCCCACAGTTCTTTCTCTGGATGTGGATGGTGTTCTTTCTCTTAAGTCCCTCAGAATTGTCCTGAATCATTGCATTGCTGCTAGTAGTGAAATCCATTATATTCAATTGTGCCACAGTGTATCCGTTATCAATTCCTGGTGGTTATTCCAGTTCACATGAAATTCCTCCAGTTCATTATTTCTTTTAGCACAATAGTATTCCATTACCAATAGGTACTATAGTTTGTTCAGACTTTCTCCAATCAAAGGACATCCCCTCTTTTTCCAATTTTTGCCACCACTAAGAGTGTGGCTATAAATATTTTTGTACAGGTCTTTTTACTTATTATCTCTTTGGGGTATAAACCCCATATAAAGTGGTATGGCTGGATCAAAGGAAAAACATTCTTTTTAAAGTCCTTTGGGCTTAGTTCCAAATTGCCATCTAGAATGGTTGGATCAATTCACAACTCCACCAGCAGTGCATGAATGTCCCAATTTTGCCACATCCCCTCCAACAATTATTACTTTTCTTTGCTTTCATGTTAGGCAGTCTGCTAGAGTTGTTTTGATTTGCATTTCTCTAATTATAAGAGGTTTAGAACACTTTTTCATGTGCTTATTGATAGTTTTGATTTCTTTATCTGAAAACGGCCTATTCATGTCCCTTGCCCATTTATCAATTGGGGAATGGCTTGGGTTTTTTTTGTTTGTTTTTGTTTTTTGGTACAATTGATGTAGCTCCTTATATATTTTGAGTAATTAAACCTTTGTCAGAAGTTTTTGTTATTTGTTGCTTCCCTTCTAATTTTGGTTGCATTGGTTTTGTTTGTACAAAACCTTTTTAATTTAATGTAATCAAAATTATTTTACATTTTGTAATTTTTTCTAACTCTTGCTTGGTCTTGAAATCTTTCCTTTCCCGAAGATCTGACAAGTATACTATTCCGTGTTCACCTTATTTACTTATATATATATATATATATAATTTACTTCTTTATATTCACATCATTCACCTAATCTCTCCCATACTGTTTTCCAATTTTCCCAGCAGTTTTTGTCAAATACTGGATTTTTGTTCCAAAAGCTGGGCTCTTTGTGTTTCATACACTGTCTTGCGGAGGTCATTTACCCAGTCTATTCCACTGATCTGGAGGATCCTTTTAAGTTGTTGTTAGAGCTTCCCTATTCCTTCCATTGCAACAGATGTTGTAGAAGCAGTGGTTATTTTCTTGGTATTGTTGAACTTCTTGGGAGCAGTGTAATACTGATGATAAAATATTCCTTGAATAGGTATTTCTTACCACTCTGGTGCAAGATGAAACTAAATTAACTAATTCCTTTGTTTGCATTTCCAAGGTAATCCTATGAATCTCTCTTCTTTGAGCTACAATTTCTCTTTGTCTTAATGTCAGTAGTTTCACTCTTTATAGTAGGCTGATTTGTTTGGAAATCAATTGCTGGGAAAAGGTCTCATCCAGAGTACCAGTCACTAAGGTAATAAATGATTTTAAAAAAGGCTTGATTCTATAATGCCTTTCCTTCTATTCTTTCATTGTTACTTCAGGAATGGTAGTGGGTTTTATAAGGTTAAGGGTTATCTCTATTTATTTGTTTGTTTCATGGGTTAACATGACAAAAAATTCATCCAGTGGTCAGTTCAATTCAGTAACTTTATATACTTTCTACTGTGTGCTAGGCCCTACCCTAGGTGTTTGATAGAAAAATAAAAATGAAATAGGCTTTGATTTCAAAGTACTTATCTTATACTTACATATGCCAGGTAGGTAAATATAAGATAGTAAAAAAAAATTAATTTAAGGTGGGCAGGATGCAGTGGTACAATATCTCTAACAACTGGGGTGGTCAGGAGGTGTCTTGTAGAGTATATAACAAGATGATAAAATACTGGGTTTAGTTAAAAGAGACCTTGTGTGTGCCATTAAGTTCAATTCCCTCATTTTATAAGTGAGGAAACTGAGGCACAGAGAGTTGGAATAATTTTAATTCGGTGCTTCCTGACTCCAAATCTAACTCTTATCTCCTATGCCAGAGGTCTGAGACACACAACTTACAAAAAACTCCCAAGTATGACCTTTTCCCCCCACCCCCCATTAAAATGTATTTGGAAGATATTTGGCAAAAATACAAAAAACAAATAATCTGAATATATCGTTTTCTGAGTCAATATGTAACCACAGGGATCTTTATTTTAAATTTAGTGGTTCTAGTTTCCGTTTGAGTTTGACACCACTGCCCTGCATTACCTTGCCTTACAAGAAAGATAATGAAAAAAAAATTTTAAGGTATTGGAAATTTAAAAAATTTATCCTACTATTAAGCAGAGATGTAAAATTCCTAAAATTTTGAAGCCATAATGAGGTAGAGAAAGAAGCCTTCTTCCTTCCCATTTTCAATTTTGTTTTTGGAAAAGAGAGTCCTGACAAATTATAAATATATGTATTACTTATTTTTTAAATTAATAAAAAACCTTTATTAAGTGCTTACTATGTGTCAAGCATTGTGCTAGGCAATGAAGATTAAATACTAAAGTAAGACAGTCACAGCTCCTGAGAACCTTACATTCTTTTGGGTGGAGACACTACTCTTGGAATTACATACCTTACCTACTATATGCAAGGCTCTATATGAAGTGCTATGTAGAATCAGAATTTACAATCTAGGAGAGCTAGATTGGTACCAGATTATGAGGGGAATTTAATTTTTCTTAGCAGCCCATTGAAAGTCTTCAAAGGATTTTAGCAAAGCAGTGATATGATTGGGTGTGTGCCTAAACAAAAAAATAAATGTAGGAGGAAGAAAAGGGGGAGTGAAAATGGAAAGATGATAGTATAAGATATTTGCTGTCTACTGATAGCTGACATTTATATAGCACTTTGATGTTTTCATAGAGCTTTATGTGTCTTGCTTGGATGATAATGAAGGCTTGTGTCAAAGTGATGTCAGAGGGAATATTGAGGTGGATAGGAAGAAGAATTCAGTTAGAATTAGCAGGACTTCATAATTGATTAGATATGAAAGGCGAGGAAAGAATGAGATCATCAAAGATAACACTCAAGTGTGAGACAGAAAAATGGGTACCACTGAGGGAATGCTAACATTTCATGAGAGGAAGAGTAGATGGTAGTGTTTAAAATGGTGAGATTGGCAAGAAGAGGTTTTGGGAGGGAGAGGCTAATGAGGTGCTTGTTGCCAAGACTGTGACTTGTAGTTGGTTGGGGTAGCCCTTGACTTAGTCCAACATAAGTACATATATCTTGCATAGATATTGCAGGTGGGCAAACGTCAGGGCTCAATTTTGAATAAAAGGAGACTGGAATGCATTGGGGAAAATACATGGTGCTTTCAATGATCCCATGCTACTCCTTGATAAACCCATCTTTTTTTAAACTGGTATTTTCCTGGCAATGACAAATTATGAAATACATCAAAGTCCCTGAAGAGTAAAAATTGCTGGTGACCCAAAGGGCAATAGTGATTCATAGCCTTTATAAGCAAACTTTAGCCTATTACCAGGGAGCAGGAAGTGGCATAAGGATCTGCCTGCTTTAAGCCTCTCTCCCCACTCCAATCCTTCTTCCAGCCAGTAACTAAAGTGATTTTCTTAAAGCACAAACTGTATTATATTACTCCCCTAGTCATATAACCAGTTGTGTTATCTCTAAGATCAAATACAAAATCCTCTGCTTGGCATTCAAAACCTTTCATAACCTAGCCCTATCCTAACTTTCCAGTCTTTTTATATCATATTTCTTGCCGTGTTCTCTTCTATTTAATGACACTGGCCTCCTGTCTCTTCTTTGAACAAAGCACTCCATCTCTTGGCCATGGACATTTTCTCTGGCTGTTCCCCATGCCTGTAATGTTCTCCCTGCCTTAACTCTCCTTACTTGACTTCATTGGATTCCTTTAAATCCTAACTAAAATCACATCTTTTATAGGAAGCCTTTCCCACCCCTCTTAATTCTAGTGCCTTCTCATAATTCCTATAATCCTTTATATAGCTTGCTTTATATAGTGTTTCTCTCATTAGATTATAGACTGTTTGAGAGCTGGGACTGTCTTTTGCCCATTTGTGTCCCCAGTACTTAGCCTAGTGCCTGGCACATGGTAGGTGCTTAAAAAATGTTTATTGATTGATATTCAGAAAAATGTATGATTGGAAAAGGAGATGGATCATGAAAATGAGGGATAACAGAAAGTCCAAGGATTGGTGATAGCAATGAAATGTTATAAAATATAGAAGATCTTCAGCTCATGGGGTATAGATCTTCTTGGAGGATTTTTGGAAGAGTGAAGACATTTATCCAGGATAAGGAGATGTGGCTAGATTGTAATCTAATCTGCCATTTTGAAGGGATTATAACTTTGATGAGTGATAAAATATAGATCCACTAACATAATGAAGTGTTTCTCTCTTTCTGCCTTTAACACTACCGTGTATTTGCTTTTAGAATAGTTTGTGTAGGAAAGATACCTAGATATGGTTAGTTTAAATGATCATGGAAAAGATGAGCCTCTAGGTTAGGAAAATGACTGAGACATGGTGTTAGGAATTGATTTTTTTTTAAATCCACATTGCTGAGAAGAACATAGACTTCCTAATTCCCAGAATCCTAGGATAAAGGAGCACTACCTGACTTTTGACTAAGGTAAGTTTAGAACAAATAAAGAAATATAGTCACAGAAAAAAGTATTTATATTACCCAAGGCACTGTAGGCTGAAAGCAATATAAATTGTGGGTGATGTAGACTAGTGGGCAAACTAAAGTCAAGGGAAGATGTTATGGAATATGCCATGTGATTATCCATTTAGAGCTATAGAGGGACCCAGGGTCCATCTAGTCTCCTCCTTTCCCTAATCATTGGGAATGATATGAAAGACTACAACCATTTAATTCAATGCAGAAAAATATTTAGTAAGCACCTGTAGTATGCAAGTCATTGCTCTGTTAACATCTTTCCTTGGATTCCTTTCAGAGGCAGAATATTAGGTTGGATGTGATATGAGTTTGGCAGTTTTTATAGTTAAAGGGAATCTTATAGCTTTGGCTTTCGGTAGGTCTATAAATGTGGCTCTAAACAGAACACTTTGTAAAATGGAAAGTAGACCTTCCTTTCTTCTGTTCCTGCCTCTTCCCTATGAATCAAAACTTACTATAGTACTTTTTGTGTAAATTAAACAATGCAAACATGAAATCATTAAGAAAGTATACTCCACAATTTTCAGTAATCTTTGGGTTATCCATCATTGTTTTTCATGCCAATCACATTTCAGTTGTTTTGAGGTATGAATTGACCGATGTCCTTCTCTCATATACTTTCCCTATTTTTTTTTCTTTTTTTAAAGCATCCAGTTTCATTGATGTCTGCACATGAAGGAGGCTGAACATATGATGAGGGACTAATTTAGCTAACAACTATAAAGTGCTTTAAGGTTTACAAAGAAAGCACTTAACACTGGGAGATAGGCGCTATTATTGTCCTCATTTTAGAGATGATAAAAGGATCTGGGAAATGTTAAATGATTTTTGTCCTAGTAAGTGTAAGAGGTAGAATTTGAACCTGCAGTACTTTCTGACACCACTAGTGCTCTTCCCACTCTGATGATGTCAAAATCAAATAGAAATTGTGTCACTAAATTGTACATAAGAATCTCTCCTGTTGCAGATTGACTTAGAAAACCACATATTAACATTATGTTTTTGTTTATTTTGTTAAATATTCCCCAATCACATTTTATTCTGGATCCAGCAGCATTCTGTAGGCTGTGGGTCACTACATCTATGCTGCCTCCTATTTTCTAAAGCATTTTATAAATTGTATAGCTCTATATAAATGTGAGTTGTTATTTTTAATGCTATTAATAATAATTATTATTATTCCGACTAAGTAATGACTGATTTGTCTGTGCTGACTTGTGGGACCACTTTCATTTAGTCAGACCTTGCACAAGTGTAGAATTTACTGTCAAAATCAAGTAAAACTACAAAATAAGATGACATATTTTTAATGATCCATAATTGTTGTGCTGCAGGCTGATAATTAGGCACCAATGGTAAACAGTTCACAATAATGACTATAATTTGTAATATTTTAGGATAACCAGTGTTTTTCCCTCTTCTCATTTTGGTCATTCTTTATTATCAATAATCAGTGTCAGTGTCTCATCCATAATTTTCCCTCATTACTCACACATGTATTTATTTCCTGATACTTGAACCCTTAAAAGACAAAGACCTACGATCTCACTCCCATCAGATATTTGCTTTGCTCTTTTCTCTTGTCCCTTCTCAATCTGATGGGGTCTCTGAAGAACACATCCACTTGCTTCTTTGGGTATTGTTGACTTTGGGTGTCCTAAGTGCTGGGATATTCAAAGTTACAGATCCTTTGAACTGAGAACCTGTGAATAGCATGCTTGATTGGAATGCTTCATGAGAAGAGAGGAGGAATTGGAATTGAAGGATGGGGTGGCACTTGAGAAGGGACAGGGTACAGTGAGGAAAAGAGGAGTATGTAGGAAAAAGGTATGATTTGGTCTGAAGACAAATTGTTGGAAGTCCCTAATGAGGACAGTGATAGATAAAACTCTACCTCAGTGATAAATAAAACTACATCAACATGTTTTGCTTTTTGGAGATTTTTTTTTTATATGGATCTGTGATTTCACTCACTGGTTTTGAAGCCAGTGTAGATCTTCAGCTGTTCCAAGTCAAGATAATCTTAGAGAGTTGCCTGAGGCACTAGAGGGGGGTGAGTGTCACAAGTGGTGAGACTTGAATCCAAGGCTTCCTGATAGAAGTCTGCTTTTTTTCTTTGTTAAATCACACTATCTTTATGAGGGTACATCTTTATATTCCTGTGTCTATATATCAAATGTCTCAAAAATCTTAATGCAGCTTTGTTATTAAAGTTTAAATATCGGGTGCAGCTGGGTAGCTCAGTGGATTGAGAGCCAGGCCTAGAGATGGGAGGTCCTAGGTTCAAATCTGTCCTCAGACACTTCCCAGCTGTGTGACCCTGGGCAAGTCACTTGACCCCCATTGCCTAGCCCTTACCACTCTTCTGCCTTGGAGCCAATACACAGTATTGACTCCAAGATGGAAGGTAAGGGTTTTAATTAAAAAAGAAAAAGTTTAAAATATCACTAACACTTTTGGGATACCCTGTATTTAGAGTTGATAGTTCACAAATTTTTAACTAGATGATTTGTTTCTTGATTAATTTCTTGGCTACTGTGAATCTTTCTCTGCTTATTTAATGTTTCTTTTTCTCAGAGTAAATGTTAAATATACTGGTGTTTGGAATTTTTAAATGAATACAGTATTTAATTTTTTCTTGAGATAGCCTTCTTATAGCCAAATAGAGGATTTCAAGTTCTCGTCAGCACTGTCTTTATTGTTCTCTGTGGTGGAAATGTAAAATTATAGGAAGGCAAATTGTAATTTCCCCTGTTTTTTAGATGCCATTGGTGTAAATTAGAAACTATACCCTGACAAGTAAGAATTCCTTGTTTTTTAGCACCAAAACTGAATGCCCAGAGGTCTAAAATGATGATTAAAATAGGGTTAACTGGCCAAGGGTAAATAGGATCCAGCTCTTAAAACTGTATAAACTAATTATAGACTGTATAGACTAATTTTAGTCTCCAGATCTAAGATGTATTAGGATCTTGACTTAAGGAAATGGTCTCCCTTTTTAAAGATAGCATATTGTGTTGCTAATTGCCCATTTGTTCTATATTCCCTTTTCCTTGCTTCTAAAATTCACTCATACATGACAACATGGATAATAGGTATTATTTACTTAGTCCTATAGTTGCAAAGTAAAATGCAACATATGGGATAATCAGTTTCCTAGTATCTGTTGGCACAAAATCCATTAAATTCCCTAAACAAGTTATAGGATCCTAGATCTAAACCAAGAGGTGACCTCAGAGCTTATCTGGTCCAATTCCTCATTTCACACTTGAGGAAACTGAGGCTTAAGGACTTTGAATGTTGCTCATCTCCAGATCCAGTCTTGTCTATTTTTGTTGACACCATTTTTCAGTCTTCTATGTTTGTAACTCCAGCATTACTTTTTATCCTTCATCCTCCCTTACTCACATATTTAGTCAGTTGCCAAATCTTGTCATTTTTTTTTCTTTTATAACATCTCTCTCATCTATCCCATCACTACTTACCTCATTACCACTTGCCTAGACTTTTGCAGTGGCTTCTAAATTGGTCTTTTGACCTATCAAATCTCTCATTTCTCTCCATCCTCTACAAAGTAGCTGAAGTGGTTTTCCTTAAAGATATAACTCTCTCTCTCTCTCTCTCTCTTTCTCTCTCTCTCTCTCTCTCTCTCTCTCTCTCTCTCTCTCTCACACACACACACACACACACACACACACACAAATAAAATAATTGCTCATGTCAACAAAACCCGGGGGCGTAATGCAGCACATTGGCCATCTCAGGATCCCGAATGGGACTATAACAATCCTGAGGATTATCTACAACTATACCGTTGTAGAAAGGCCATCCTCACAGCAATGAAGGAATGTGCAGACAGTACAGATAAGTGGATGGAACTGGAAAAAATTAAGCAAAAGGAAGAAGAATCACCTTCCAGATTTATGGATAGAATTATCGAGTTTGGGGACAGATACTTAGATTGGGACCTAACTAAAGAGAGTAGTTTAAGACAAGTTAGAAGGATCTTTGTAAATAACTCTTGCAAAGCAATTAAGAATTATTTTAGAACGCAGTGCCCAAGATGGTCAGATATGGACCTTGAAGAATTGCGAAAAATAGCTATATATGTTTTAAAGGGAAACAAAGAAAAGGAGGAAGAAAATAATGATGACATGGAGGAAATGAAGAAAAAATAAGATATTTAATAGATAGGATGACTAAATTAGAAAGTGGGCATGATAATGAACCAACAACAATTGCCCCTCTCCAGAAAATGGAAACACCAGCCAACAAAATGACTCCAACTAAATTTGCAGAAACCATTGAGCAGAAGCTCAAAAGTGTGAGCAACAACACCACAGTTCACATAAGGCCCCAATCTTGGATTGTCAGCTTGCTGATAACACCAATTTAATCAAAGCCAGTGGTTCCCTATAGCCTATGTTTTAACTTCAAAAACCTTTCATCATCCTGGTCCCTACTTAACCTTTTAGACCTGGTTAATTCTTCTTACACTTTACTGTCCACGTAAACTGACTTTCCTCTTTTCTTTGCGCATTCCTCCTCTACTTCTTAAAGAAGGAAGTTAACAGCATGGAAAGGATATTCATCATTGGCTAAAGTAGACACAACTTCCCTGGTCACTAGAGATGCCTCTGATATGTAAGATGTGTTGATTCTCAAAGCAGTTGTCCTAGGTCCTCTAGCTACTTGTGAGATATTTTTTAATACTTTAGACGTCATCCCAGTGGTTTGAACCCCAGTCCTCAGAGCAGTTTCATTGCCTTTTTAGGGAAAAGACTGTTGGGGACCTTAATGGATGTTGATTTTCCCTTTAGCAGGGATAGTTCCATCTTTTGTCTTTGATTATCCCCAGCACATAGCACAGGCAGGGCCAGATGTATTTTATTTTATTTTAAAACCCTTGCCTTCTGTCTTAGTAACAGTTCTAAGACAGAAGAGTGGCAAGAGCTAGGCAATTGGGAATTAAGTAAGTTACCCAGAGTCACTCAGCTAGGAAATGTCTGAGGTCAGATTTGAACCCAGGTCCTCCTAACTAACTCCAGGCTTGGCACTCTATCTACCTAGCTGCTTCCTGATGTATTTTAAGCACATAATAAATGCTTGTTGATTCATTGCCCAGGGTGAAACATAATACATGTCAGGGCAGAATTTGAATCCTGAACCAGTGCTCTTTACACTGTATCACCCTGTCAACCAAAGGAAAACTGAAACTAGAAGACATACAAATATGAAGATCAACAGACATGTATGCATATTTACATCTAAGAAATTCCACATGTGCAAAACAAGCCACAGAGATAAGGATTTGGTAGGCAATTGGCAGAGAGCACACTGTACAGTATTCTAAGATTTGTTTCCTACAATTGAGAAAATTCATTCTAAGGTTGAGGCAATGCATTTAGCATAACCTCAGAACATAAACAGTGGCTATAATTACCCTGCTGTCCTTTATCTGATCCTTGCAATTATGACCAACCCCACTAGCCACCAAATGACTTGATTCCTTTGTCCTGTCTCTCAGAATCAAGAATCCATAACAGATAAGTACCAGTGACTTATTAGCCCATAACTCTCAGTTCTCTTCCTCCCCCACTGTCAACCTTAGCTCCCTATCTACTGAATCTAGAATTTACAGAAGACAGTTTAAATCCCATCCACTTGTATCAGCTAGTCTTCTATGGTTTGTAGTGCTACTTATAAGCCCATAGTTTCTTAACCAGTTTATCTCAATAAGTATGCTGCTAAGGGTTTATATTTTTAGACCTCTTAAAATACCTCCTTGACATTACAGTCTAAAAATATCTCCATTGAAGTCCTCTTCTGATGCTGCATCATGGAGTAAAGGTGATTCTGGGTTCTTGAAGACCTTGCCATGAAGTACATGCTAGGGCAGATCCTATTAGTCTGGAAAGGTTTGAGTTTGGAAGGATAAGCCCAAATTCAGTAGGGCTTATTGCCAAATATATCCCCACGGTGACACTTTTTTTTTTCTATCACAACTCCTGAAGATTCTCTACATAATCAAAAAGAGGTAGTAACCAAGAGAGTCACAGATTCCTGAAGTGGTAATAGAATATGCTTCTTTTTTGATCTGTTATCTCATTTTTATTCTCAGAGCAATCCTATGATAAGATGCAGGAAGTATCATAACCATTTCATAGATGAGGAAATAACAGCAGAAAGACTAGATAGAAAAGCATATGGAAGATAGCTTTAAATGTTTGAAGTATCCTCCTTTGTAAGAGGGGTTAGATTTTATTTGTGAGGAAAGGGTAGAAGTAGGCCCATTTTATAGACATTTGATTTTAAAAGGAATAGTAAGAAGACTAGCTTTAGGTGGGTTATAGAGAACATAAGAGAGAAAGGTATATAATATGTCCTAAAGATAGATTGGTGCCTGGTTTTAAAGGGTCAATTAAATGGTGGAGGGAATCTAAGACTTTGGCTTTTTGTTTGTTTGTTTGTTTTTTGTTGTTGTTGTTGTTTTGTTACAAGCCATTTCTGTAGAATCATAAGATCATAGATTTAGAACTAGAAGGAACCTTAAAAGCCTTTGAGGAGGCAGCTGGGTAGCTCAGTGGATTGAGAGCCAGGCCTAGAGATGGGAGGTCCTAGGTTCAAATCTGTCCTCAGACACTTCCCAGCTGTGTGACCCTGGGCAAGTCACTTGACCCCCATTGCCTAGCCCTTACCACTCTTCTGACTTGACTCCAAGATGGAAGGTAAGGGTTTAAAAAAACAAACAAACAAACCTTTGACTCCTGCTCTTGTTTTGCAGATTAAGAAACTATGCAACTATGTTAAACAGATGTTAAATAATTTTCTCAGGGTCACATAGAGAGTATCTGAGATAGGATTTTAACTCAAGTCTTTCTAACTCAAAACTGCAGAACTCTTATCCTTTCTATCCATCCACCTCTCTTATTTTAACATTTTAGTGTTCATTTGGTTTCCCAGTCATGAAATTTAGAAGACCCCTAAAGGAATTTTAAGAAATGATGATTATAGAGGACAGAAAGGTTTCCCTCACCCTCTGCTTCTTTGATTTCCTAGAAAATCATAATAACTTAGTGCTTTGGGCTTTTTTTACCAAGTGCTTTTCTTATAATAACTCAGTGAAGTAGGTAGCATAAGTATTGTGATACCCATTCGCAGATAAAGAAATTAAGGATAATCTAGAGCTAGAAGGGACCTTAGAGATCATGTTGTCCAGTTCCCTAATTTTATAACCAAAGAAATTTAGGCTTAGAGAAGTTTTGGTTTCTTGAGAGTTACACAAGCCAGACACCTCCTTTTCTATACTCCATTCTGTGATTCTACTTGCCAATGATCACATAACCTGGAAATATTGGAGCCAACATTTGAACCAAGTTTTCTGACTCAGCTTTATTCTCCCGTACTACCTGTGTTCCTTTAATTGATTTGTTTTTCAGTGGGTATCTAACACATTTCATAAAAAACACTTCCTGGTGATAATTTAACAATGAAATAAATATTAATGGATTAATTTTGCTCAACTGACATTTGTAGTCTCTCTTTGGTTCTACAAAAACTACTCCAAGCACTTTCCTTTTTCCCTTATTAGGATTAGGCTATTTTTAATAATGATACTGCTGTTTTTAGTGGGGAAGTACTTTTAGAAGTTGCTCAAATTCTATATGTTTAGTTTATGCTATTTGTTATCTCTAAATAAGCACACACACTTGGATACCTTGACTTCAGCAAATGAGCCCCTTAGACTGCTGAGAGTCATAGCAACTGGAGAATTAGACTGAACATCAAATACTTGTAAATCAATAAGTGAATTCCAATGAGCCTCCTCACTTTTGCTAGTTTTATTACATTGACCTAATTTCATTTAGGGGATTCAAGAGTTTGGTAGAGAGAATTATTTTTTTTTTAGTATTTATAGTTTATTGAGCCCTCACCAATATACTACTCTTAATTATCTATTGATTGTAATTAACCAGACATATTTAATTAGCTTTAGAAATGCTTATTTACTAAGATAATAGAGTAAGAACATTTGGTACAGCAACAGCCCCTCAAATGGTGGCATGTTCTCCCACAAATGCATAGATTCTAGCAGAAAGATTAGAATGGTTTCTGGAAGTACTTTTCTCCTTCCTTAGAGACCATATAGCCATGGTGGCCAAACTATCTCATGCATGCTAGAGGAGACATTCAAGAGTCCTCTCTGTGGGCACACTCTGCCACTCTGGCCATCGCCCCAGCACAGAGTTCTGTTTCTAGAAAGGCTCTCCTCGAGCAACTTGAGGACATATCTCACATCACCTACCCTTCTGAAAGGTTCACCATCACTATCCTATAAGGCTCTTAGTCAAGGTTTTTGTAAGGCTTATTATAGAGACTTGAATCTAGCTGCCTTTCCCCTCAGTGTGTCTAACTTGTCCCTAGTTCCTGATACAGACACTGCCATCAGCTGGTCCTGGAAGAGTTTTTCAGGATTAAGGAGGATCATGACCAACTTGTAGCCAGATAGCTAAGGGTTCAGATTCTATCCCTGACACTGCTTGTATGTTTCTGGACAAGTCACCTAAACTCTTTGTGCCTAAGGTAACTTTCTAAGACTTAATTACTAAGTGGTTAAGGGAGTTCCCTTTGAACTGAAATGATAGATTATTAATCTACTAATTACAAGAGTTCATTTAATTAGGTGCTCTTGTGGTTTGCCTAGAACTATTATTTATTTTTGCAAAGGGCATTTAATTAAAAATATGATTGAACTTTTGTTCATTAATACTGATGTTTCCCTCTTTCTTCCATTCTTTTAAGCTAGTAAAAGTTATGTAGGATTGTAAAATATTTTGTTAGAATTGAAGAATTCATTTATGCTGCCCATTTTTGTTCTTATGGTACAGAGATCAATGATATTTACTGATTTTTGTCAAAAATTATTTAAGTTTGTATTTTTGTTATGCTGTGCTAAACATTTTACAGTGTTTCACAGGCATTGACCTGGCTTCCTTGAATTGATGAAAGAGAAGTAGCCAAAATGTTGACAGTAGCAAAGAGGAAGGGAAGCCAAACCATGACAGGCTAAATGTTTCTAGTTGAGTATATAGGATATAGTATAGTGAGTAGAAAGAGCATTGGGTTTCAAATTCAGAGCAACAGGGTTTAGAGTCTGCTTGATACCTATAATTAAAGGTTTTTCCTTCCTGAATCTTAATTTCCTCATTTGTAAAATGGGATTATTATTTGTAATATGACTTCACAGGGTTGTTGGAAGGGAAAAAAAGATTAGCTGCTACTAATGTATTAACAGTAATGCTAGTAACAATGGTGATGGAATTAGAGTATAGTTGATTGAACTCAGAACTCCAAACCAGGAAGACCTGGGTTCAGGTTCTTTGTCTGATTTTGTGTGACCCTGGAGTAGGCACTTAATCCCTCACTACCCCAGGCAACTTTCTAAGGCTATATGTTACTTTGAAGATATTGACTTGAATTGGTAGAAGAAATTTACTTTGGGGAGATTTCTATATATCATTGATTCTTGGGTTTCTTTTTGATATGAGGATTCCCTTAAAAATCATTGAAGACTCTAAAGACCTTTTGTTTGAGTGTTATATTTTTACAAATCTCTTTAATATCTGGCTTAATGTAAGATAGTTGGATTCTTTTAAATGCATCTTCATTCAGTTAATTGTTGGGGTTTCACAGAAATGTAATTTTAAAAGGGATTAGTATTTGAATATGCAAATAACATCTTAGTATAGTGGAAATAACTTTGATCTTACAGACTCCATGAAAGGGTTTTGGGGACTCCTAAGGGCTGAGGATCATGCTTTTGAGAACCACCAAGTTCTATCAAGTAAATCACAGGTCCAGTCTCATCTATCCTTATACATGATGCTATGGGATCCTTCTGGCACCCTCTTTAAGGTTCTCTTTGATATGAAAAAATTAGGAAGACAGAGGAAAGATTTGTGACTGGTGTTGGTATGCAATCATTTCAACAAATAGTTCCTTTATCCTGGTCTTTCAGAGCATAATTTGCCTTTCTTTTGTATCTCCAGTAGTTAGCACAGTGCCTGGCACATCAGATTTTATTTTTCATTAGGGGTAGAGTAACAAAAACACTGAGAAGGAAAGTATAGTGGAGATATAACTGGTCAATAGCAGCAGGGGCCAAATATGTTCCCTTAGTCGTTGGAGAATATGATATGGTGAGGAATTTGCCACATTTTGAGGAAATGTTTGTTACAAGGGAGAATTCCAAAGCCCATTGACTGCAGAGATAAACTATTAAAATTTTGATTGACAAGAAACTCAGTAAAGGTTAGAAGTTGCAATGGGTGCTGGATGGGAGTGAATTTTGCCAACTTTTGAGAGATGGTTTTTAGTAAGCTTGGATTACTAGAACAATTACTAGACCCAGTTTTGTTTCCTCAAAATATGTTTTCCACACTGGAGTGTTGGGGTCAAAACATCATGTTCCATTTCTGCTGAAGATGCACTTCCTGTTTCCCCTTTATTTTCCAAGTTCATTTTGTCTCTTCTAGTTCCATGTGGGCTGTGTGACCTTTTATCATGTGGTTGTGACATGAGGCAGCATTAGCTGTGGAGAGAAGCTATGTTGGTTTTAAATAGGAGAATTATAAATGCAAGTATAGAATGAGCAGGAAACACTTAAGCAGAAACAAAAGATGATTTTTTATCTAAATATATGAAAGAGGGAAGATAGAACTGGAGTGGGGGTGGTGGAGAAATTTCTTAAATAAAACTGCCTCTCCTCCCTACTATGGATTACTGTTGGCTCCCCAAATCATCCATGTCTTTTGTTGTTTCTTTCTTATGTAGTTAAATTCAGAATGTGTATTTGGTGTTTATTTAGGAAGGCTACATTTCTTAGACAGGAAGCTAGAGTATATGTGGTGATGAGTTTTTTTTTTTTATCTATTTTTGATCCCTGATTAGTAGTCTTTACACAAGTAATTATGTTGGATTGCCTTCTCCAGTTCCAGTTCCCCTTTTGCAGAACTAGATTGTTGACAAGGTAATAATCAGCATCATAGTTTTAAATTTTCAACTATTTGAATTTGAATTTGAATTCAACTAATTTCAACTAAAATTTCAAACTATTCTAGCCCTGTAACTGAAATTTAATTCAACTATACATAATTTGGTCCTGTATACTCTGTAAACCAAGGCTTTAACCTTTTATAAAAAGTACCATATGTACATTCTAGAAGCTCCAAATTTAGTGTGACTGGAACATTGAACTTTGGGCCAACTTGAATACCAAATTGCTTGGTTGGCTTTCTGTAGCCCTTGACTATGTGTAGAAGAGAGCCTAGGCTCACTCCTTTATCTCTTACTCCTCCACTGATTGTCTTCAGAAGAGGTCAGAAGCTACAGAACCAAGTTGGTTTGGGGTTTTATTGTTCAACCTTTTAACAGATGAAGAGTTAACTGAGCACTAATTCTCAACAGTGTGGGTTTTTGTTTTTTTTTCAAGGAGATATTACATGCAGTAGATGATAATCCTCCATTCATAGAAATTATTAAGGAACACAGGGACTGATGGATAATTCAAGTCATTTCTGTTTGGCTTTAAAATATGGTGACATCATTTTTTTTGTTTTAAGTTTTTTGAGAATATCTCCCTATCTTACTGGAAGTGCCTGACTCCTTGTCAATGAGTTCAGTCTCAATACTGATTGGTATAGGAGCTTTTGACCTTCTCCATTTCCAAACTGGACTTGTTTACCCCTTCTTAGGCAACTTAATGGCTTTGTGGGCCCTTAGGCTCACTATATTGATGCCAGACATAGTGAGAATACCAAGAGACTCAGCACACTGCAATTCTGAATTCCTGACCTCAATCAATCCACCAACCTCAGCATTCCCAATCACAGGAATTTTTGGCCTGCCCCATTTCCACTCTGTCTTCTCACCTTTATAATTGAACCAAATACCTGACCCTTTTTTGGCCCAGTCAGAAGATTAATGTTAAAAATCTACAAAAACTGTAGAAGCAGCAGCCACACAAATATTTTTACAAAGAATATTCGATTTACATATAATCAGGAGTAGTCTATGCTATATAAATCCTAATATAAAGGCCTTTTACTTATTTCTGTATCTTTGAAGGATGACTGAAAGAAAGGAGTTAGTGGCTCACTTTTTAAACCTTCCTCTTCCCTCTTAGAATCAATACTGTGTATTGGTTCCAAGGCAGAAGAGCAGTAAGGACTAGGCAATGGGAGTTAATCGAGGCCAGGAAGTGTCTGAGGCCAGATTTGAACCTAGGACCATTTCTAGGCCTGGCTCTTTATCCACTAAGCCACCCAACTGCTCCCAGTGGCTCATTTTTAATGAAGAGGGCAGAGATAGTATATTTTTCAGATGCCCAAAGATTATCCTGGCATAGCAAACATTATATTATTTGTCAATTTTAGTAACACTCAGGGTACTTTACCAATATCTAAGAGAGCCACCTCCTTAAATGAATCTATCCACACAAGGCACTGGAAACTCATTATCTTTACTATATAATTGCTTATTCGGAAATGGACTTCCCATCTTACCCATTGTCCATATCTATTGTAAACCTTAAAATTTCTTAGACTTATGAATGTTGGAAATTTCCCCATTGGGAAATTTCATACTGGAAAAAATTTCCTACTGATAGTAAGAAACTCTATTGGAATGTGAAACCCTAGGCATGGGAGGGACCTTCTCCTCCCTACCTAAGACTACTTTAGGACAGAAACCTTTTGCTAAACAATGGAAAGGGCTTTGACCTATGCTTAAACATAGAACAGGAAGTTCTTTGAGTCATGATTGATTTTAGAATTGATACAATAGAGATACTTGGAATGACAGAAAACAATCTCCACCCTACTAAGAGTAAAAGAATTTAGAAAGGGCTGCAGCAAAGGATCAAGATTTAATTATTTGAGAATATGACCTTCAACAGACATGTGCAAAGCCACAGACCTCTGGGCGGTCCTGGGTTAAGCTAGAGCCACCATTGGCACAGGGAAGACATGGACAGTGATTGGTAGATGTGAGAACTGAGGGGAGGGAACTTAGATGGTTTCCTTAAAGATAGCGAGGTCTGAGGACTGGAGGGGTTGGAGAGGTTTTGCTCTGGGAGGTTTTGCTGAGCGAGGTGGCTCTGAAGGAGGACTGAGGAGGTTGCTCTGTGGGAGGACCAGGAGAGAAGCCTGGCTCTGAAGGAGGAGAATTCTCTGGAAATATTTCTTGAAAGGAGGCTCTCTTGAAGGTGGAGCCTGAGGTTGGCATGAGAAGCCTTACCTAGAGAGATCTTGGGTGAGTGATAAAACCAACTGACTGATTTATTCATTCTTATTCCTTTCTTACTTTCTCTCTTTTTCTATTGATTAATCAGTGTATTATAAATTAAATTTCTCTATAAAACCCAGTTGGCTTGGGCATATTCATAAATTGGGAATATATTCCCTGGTGACCATCTTATATTTATATAAAACCAAGACACAGTAGAAAACACATTTCAGCGGTCATAATTGATATATATATATTTCCCTTGCTCCCAAACATTTTAATTATCACACTAATGGACATAACATTAAATCCCTATGCCCTTTAATGAAAGGCAGTAGTTTACAACCATTTTGAGTATGAGGAATCTTTTTTTAATGTTAATTTTCATGGACTCCCCCATGATAGGAATTATATATATTTTTAAAAAAAACCTCTTACTTTCTGGCAGAAGAATGACAAAGACTAGGTGTCCAGTGACTTGCCCGGGATCACACAGCTAGAAAGTTTCAAGGTCAAATTTAAACCCAAGCTCTCTCATCTCTAGGCCTGTCTCTCAATCCATTGAGCCACTTAGCTGCTTCCCAGAGTTATGCTTTTTAATATATGTGGGTTGCACATAATGTCAATAGTCTATGAATTTAATAGCACAAATGAACTTGGATTTTATTAGCCATAACAACATCTACATACCTTACAAAAAATGTTTTTCACCCTGCATAGTTTGTCAGAATTTAATAACTATATAAATGACAATGCTTAGTATGCCTGTGGATTTTCTTTCCCTCCCCTCTAATCTACCCCTTTCCAGAGCCACCAAGCAATACCACTGAATTGTACAAATTGTTGTCACTTGATACTTATTTCTATATTATTCATATTTGCATTAGAGCAATTTTTTTTAATGCTGAAGCCCCAAATTACCCATATATACATGTGATAAGTGATGTCATATGTTTTATTTTTGCATTTCTACTCCCATCATTCTTTCTCTCAATGTGGATAGCATTCTTTTATACAAGTCCTTCAGGCATATCCTGGCTTGTTGCATTTCTACTAATAGCAAAATTCTTTACGTTGGATTTTTTAACAATGTTTACTTTCTGTGTACAATGCTTTTTGAGGTTCATTGAGGTTCTCCCAGTTCATATGGAAAGCTTCAAGATCATTAATCCTTGCTGCACAATAGTATTCCATCACTACCATATAACACAATTTGTTTAGCCATTCCCCAATTGAGAGACACCTAATTTTCCAGTTTTTTTGCCACCACAAAGAGGGTGGGTATAAATATTGTTGTACAAGTCTTTTTCTGTATTATCTCTGAGGTACAAACCCAGCAGTGGTATTGTTAGATCAAAGGGGCAAACATTCTTTTATAGAACTCAATTCTATTGGTGCATTTAAACTTAAGAGTGCTGGTTATATGCTTTATATTTCCCAAACCCTTTTTAAAAAATAAAAAGGTAAGAGGGAAATGTTAACACAACATTCCTGCCACTTTTGGAACCTGTACTTTTTTGGAGTAAGAGAGTATAAACAGTGGAATGATCAATAGCTAGAATTAGAGGGCCAATGATCTTATCTCTCCTTTCCACCTCTGTGACCTTGGGCAAGTCACTTAACTTTTCTTTGACTCAGTTTCTTAATCTGTAAAATGTGAGTGTAGAATAAGATGGCTTCTGAGCTTCTTTACAGCTTTTGGTCTATTACCATATATATGTATATATATAAATATATATATATATATATATGTCCATTCTCATATTAACTGATATGAGATCTGATACTGAAGCTTAAATCATTACTGTAGGCAATTAGAATAGCTTTTCTCTTTCAGGTCTTACCCTTTACTTTTTTCTCTTCCTTTTCCCAAATAGTACAGCTTTCTTGTTCTCATGAAGTAGATATTTCAGGTTGGAAGAAGCTGTTGGTCCAGGTGTTTGCTTTCCTACTTCACTTTCTTTAAGGGATTTCTGTTATTCTGTTACTAGATGTAATCTTATTCATTAATGAAAAAGTTCTGCCAAAGCCACTAGAAACTGAAACTTCAATGTGTGTGTGTGTGTGTGTGTGTGTGTGTGTGTGTGTGTGTGTGTGTGTGTGTGTGTGAATTAAATCCCCCAAAGATTAGGTGGGAGCATGGTAGGAATTTTCAAAGGATAGATCAAAATACAATAGGTCCCAAATCTGAAACTCCTTACCATCTCCACTCCTTCACAAAAAGGGGAAAAAAAGACACATAGTAAGTAAGTTGAAGTCTATATTTGACTATATTTTGTGCTTTCCTTCAGAGGGTGAGTCATAGGATCATAGGTTTAGAGCTATAAGGGAAATTATAGGTCATCTGGTTTAACTACCTTATCATACCAATATTATGAATGTAGCCGAGCAAGATTGACTTTTCTGAAGCCATACAGTGGTAAAATGAGATGTGAAGACAAATTCTGATACCTTTTTCAAATATAAATTGAATTTGGCTCAGAAGTAGAACGGAAGTTTCATTTGGGTGGGTTGTGCAAATAAACCAGTGGCTTGAGTCCAGGTCATTGGATCCCTGGTATTTGTTATCTCCCAACTTTCTGAAGTAATGCTTGTATAGAATTTGGGATTAAATAAAAATCAAGTTGAGATGTCAAGGCTCTGGACTTGGCTCTGCTCAGTGACTAACAAATTTCTGCCTAGTGTTAGACACCTGTGGAAATAGCTAGGTTTTGGCTTAGCCTGACCATGTTTCTTAATACAACTCAGGGCTGTTCTGTTAATCCTCCTTCCATTAAGGAATAGCTATCACCATGTACTCTAAGAAGCAATTCCAGCAACATTTTAAACTTAATTCCTATAGAGTAAACCCAGTATCAACCGGAGGAAAATGTTATAGTCATCTGGACCCATGCATACACTCACTTTGGTTGAGTTGTTGAGGAAAGATGATCAATAAATGAATAAAGAGAGTGCTATAGAGAATTTTGACTTACTTGATTGTTGAATAATTATTTCTCGGGGCCCTTTGGGAAGTCCTTAATTCTAATAGTGTTAAAAGCATTTTCTATAAGATACTTCAGTTGACAGTAAGATTAAAAGACGATCAGAATAATTTTTGTTGATGACTATGTCTCAAATGCAGTCTAGAAAGTTTAGAATTGAATAGAATTAAAAATATTTGAAGTGGGGAGAAGCCGGGTGGCTTAATGGATTGAGAGCCAGGCCTAGAGATGGGAGGTCCTAGGTTCAAATCTGTCCTCAGACACTTCCCAGCTGTGTGACCCTGGGCAAGTCATTTGACCCCCTTTGCCTAGCCTTTATCACTCTTCTGCCTTGGAACCAATAAACAGTATTAATCCCAAGACAGAAGGTAATGTTCCAAGGGAATCTTTTTATTTATTTTTTATTTTTTTAAAATATATTTTATTTGATCATTTCCAAGCATTATTCGTTAAAGACATAGATCATTTTCTTTTCCTCCCCCCCACCCCCCATAGCCGACGCGTAAGTCCACTGGGCATTAGATGTTTTCTTTATTTGAACCCATTGCTATGTTGATAATATTTGCATTAGAGTGTTCATTTAGAGTCTCTCCTCTTGTCATGTCCCCTCAACCTCTGTATTCAGGCAGTTGCTTTTCCTCGGTGTTTCCACTCCCATAGTTTATCCTTTGCTTATGAATAGTGTTTTTTTCTCCTGGATCCCTGCAAATTGTTCAGGGACATTACACCGCCACTAATGGAGAAGTCCATTACGTTCGATTATACCACAGTGTATTAGTCTCTGTGTACAATGTTCTCCTGGTTCTGCTCCTCTCGCTCTGCATCACTTCCTGGAGGTTGTTCCAGTCTCCATGGAATTCCTCCACTTTATTATTCCTTTTAGCACAATAGTATTCCATCACCAACATATACCACAGTTTGTTCAGCCATTCCCCAATTGATGGGCATCCCCTCATTTTCCAGTTTTGGGCCACCACAAAGAGCGCAGCTATGAATATTTTTGTACAAGTCTTTTTGTCCATTATCTCTTTGGGGTACAGACCCAGCAGTGCTATGGCTGGGTCAAAGGGTAGATATTCTTTTGTGGCCCTTTGGGCATAGTTCCAAATTGCCCTCCAGAGTGGTTGGATCAGTTCACAACTCCACCAGCAATGCATTAATGTCCCTACTTTTCCACATCCCCTCCAGCATTCATTACTTTCCATAACTGTCATGTTAGCCAATCTGCTAGGTGTGAGGTGATACCTCAGAGTTGTTTTGATTTGCATCTCTCTGATTATAAGAGATTTAGAACACTTCTTCATGTGCTTGTTAATAGTTTTGATTTCTTTATCTGAGAACTGCCTATCCATGTCCCTTTCCCATTTATCAATTGGAGAATGGCTTGATTTTTTTGTACAATTGATTTAGCTCTTTATATATGAGTAATTAAACCTTTGTCAGAGGTTTCTATGAAAATTTTTTCCCAATTTGTTGTTTCCCTTCTGATTTTAGTTACATTGGTTTTGTTTGTACAAAAGCTTTTTAGTTTGATGTAGTCAAAATTATTTATTTTACATTTTGTGATTCTTTCTATATCTTGCTTGGTTTTAAAGCCTTTCCCCTCCCAAAGGTCTGACATGTATACTATTCTGTGTTTACCCAATTTACTTATGGTTTCCTTCTTTATGTTTAAGTCACTCACCCATTTTGAATTTATCTTGGTGTAGGGTGTGAGTTGTTGATCTATTCCTAGTCTCTCCCACACTGTCTTCCAATTTTCCCAACAGTTTTTATCGAATAGTGGATTTTTGTCCCAAAAGCTGGGATTCCAAGGGAATCTTATCCCCTCCCCCTCCTCTGGGTTCCTGACCTGTCAGGATTCTTTGCATGCTGGGGTTGAGCCAGAATTTGCTTTGGTGAATGTCCGAATGTCAATAAAAGAAAGTAGGTGGGGCATACCTGGCCTTCTTGGACAGACTGGAGAGACAGATGATGGAGAGAAAGATTAATGGAGAATAGGGGAAATGTGGTCAGAGGACTTAGAGTAAGAAAGAGGTTTTAAACTATGCTGATCTACCTTTCCTATTAATAAACTTTAAAAAATTAATAACTGGGTATATATATTAATTTTCACATTACAGTAAGGGTTTGAAAAATAAAATTGGAAGTGCCCTGTATATTCCTACAGAACCAGCCATGCTGTTGACTGCTTGGTGTGGGGCATTATTCCCTAGATAGGTATTTTCACCTGGAAGCTGCCCAGCGAGAAGTTTTGAAACTTGAATCTTTCTAAGCAAAAAACTCTTGAGATTTGAGTGGGAATGGAAATGCTTAGGAGGGGTGGTTCCTTAGGTTAATACTTCTTTATCTAATCTAGTATGTCCTATAAATACCCATTCTGTAAATAGGCTGGGTGAGCACAATTATGGCATAGTTTTAATTCCTCTGGTAGGAACAGAATAAAGGCTAAGTTGTTTTAACTACCTGTGAACCTTGCTTCTTTCATTCTAAGCCTTTCTTAGGTGCACAACACTTTGATAGCAAGTTCAAAATTTGGTCTGCATTCCATAATTTGAAACTGTCTCCTTAAAGAAAACTGTTCATTCCTTTCTCCTATTAGCACAATTCCTATATGTAGCAAAGGTTGTTTACAAAATTTGCAACTGATTTTGAAGTGGATAGACATTGAATAGGTTATAAAATAATAACTCAGATTTATACAAGAGTGTTGAAACATGATTTCCTCACAACAAATTTGTTGGCTTAATAATTCATGTTTTTTTAGCACTGTTTTACACCTGAGAAAATTGAGGCTCAGGGAACCTTCTACATATTCATAAGGTTAAGTGTTGGAGGTAGAATTTGAATCCAGGTTTTATGGCTACAAGTCCAGTAAATACTCTTCACAATATTCTGTTATACCACTTTAATATTGTCTTATACAGTGCCTTTCAAGTCTAAATCTACCACCTAATTATAATTATCTCCTGAAATACCTATTGGAGATTAAGGTTTAGAGGCAATGGTGGTATCCTAACTAGAATATGTTTGTTTTTTGAGGAAGGGGAAGAGAATGAGGGCTTTCTGCTTTTGTTAGGACACTTTTCTGAGACCTACATCAGTCCTGGGCTTCTATTGAAGTAGGGAGCCATGTGCCTATCATTCATTGCCTTTAGCCTTTTTTACTCCCTCATTTTCCTTTCATGCATATGGACCAACCCCATATTTATAACTCAGAAAGTAAGGGACAGAAAGAAGCTTCAGATCCATTTTGACTATTGTAGGGACTTAGTTCATTTTCTCTACTCCCAAGAAGAGTTTACTTTGGGGGGAAATGTCTTTAAAATACTGCTGGGGGATGGGGGTAAAGACAGCTGGGTAGCTCAGTGGACTGAGAGCCAGGCCTAGAGATGGGAGGTCCTAGGTTGAAATCTGGCCTCAGACACTTCCTAGCTGTGTGACCCTGGGCAAGTCACTTAACCCCCATTGCCTAGCCCTTACCTCTCCTGCCTTGGAACCAATACACAGTATTGATTCCAAGATGGAAGGTAAGGGTTTAAAAAATACTGCTGTCAGTTTTTCAGAGCTTTCAGCCAGAGAGGGTCAGATAACTGGTCAGACAGAAATTACAGGAGACCCTTTGCTGATACTGGCTGTAGGATTGGATGCTCTTATTGCCTATACATAGTTCTGGACCACAGTTCCAGGGCAGGAAGGAGTGTTTATGGTTGTCACAAGAGAATAGGGACACTGGTTGCAGTTCCAGGGCAGAGAGGAGTACTTGCACTTGCAGCTACAGTGGAACAGGACTCTTCCTGAGAAAAGATCATCATCCAGCATTAGCCACATATCTCCCCAGATAACACTACTTTGGAAGCACCAAAAATGTACAGTACCCCCCCTTCCCCCCCACAAAAAAAAAAACCAACTAGTTCTGAAAACAGAAGCAGAAAAAGCCTGATGCTTGACACAGTATTTCCCTGGTCCCAGTTAAGCCGAGCCCAAGTTTATGAAAATTCAAAGTCAAGAAATAGGTTGGAAAAATTGAGCAAACAATAACAAAAGAACTTGACCATAAAAAGTTACTACAGTAACAAGGAAGACCAATAAAAAAAGCTTAAAAGACAACAGTGTGAAAACAACTACAACCAGAGCCACAAAGAAAAATGTGAATATGACAAAAGTCCAACAAAATTTCCTGGAAGAGTTAAAGAAAGATAAGAATGATAGAGAGAAAACTGGGGAAAGAATTGAGAGTGATGTAAGAATATTATGGGAAAAAAAGAATTAACAGCTTGGTAAAAGGCACAAAAACTACTGAAGAAAATAACATCTTAAAAAACATAATAGGTCAAATGGAAAAGGAAGTTCAAAAGCCATTGAAGAAAATAATTTTTAAAAAATTAGATTTGGCCAAGTGGAAGGTAACGACTCTAGGAGCCATCAAGAAAACAAAAAAACATTCAAAAGAATGAATGGAAGAAAATTAACTGACCTGGAAAATAGGTTGAAGAGAGACTATTAAGAATTATTAGACAGTCTGAAAGCAATGATTTAAAAAAAAAAAAAAGCTTAGACATCATGTTTCAGGAAATTATAAATTGGTTCAATTATTCTGTCGAACAATTTGAAACTATACCCAAAGAGCTATGAAACTGTGCATATTCTTTGTTCCAGCAGACCAATTATTGGTAGACCTCTGTCCCAAAAAGATAAAAGAAAATGGAAAAGGATCTATATGTACAAAAATATTTATAGCAGCTTTTTATAGTGACAAGGAATTGGAAACTGAAGGGATGGCCATCAATTGGAGATTGACTGAAACGGCTATGGAATCATTGTGCTATAAGAAATGATGAAGGAAATGGTTTCAGAAACCATTTGGGAAGACATAGAAAGTGAAGAGAGCAGAACTAGAACATTGTACACAGTAACAACAATATTGTATTATTGATTGACTGAAAGTTTTCTACTTGATCAATATGATCCAAGACATTTCAAAGATCATGATCAAAATTGCTATCTACCCCCACAAAGAGAAAACTGATAAACTCTTAAGTGCAAATTGAAGTGTGTTTTTTTCACTTTTTTTCTATGGTATAGCTTCTATAGACATATTTTGCCCAATGTCTATCTATTGAATATCATGTTGTTTGTCTTCTCAGTGGGAGAGCCAGGTAGAAGGAGGGAGAGAATCTGGAACTCAAACTAAAAAAAAATTTTTAAATAAATAATAAATTTTAGAAATTTGTAAAATACTACTATTCTTATAGGTTTTAGGAGGCTTGTATGATGAAGAGCCAAGAACACTTTAACCTAAGAGCTAACTGATTTATATATATATTTTGTTGCCCTTGTTAGAATGTAAGTTACTTGATGGCTGATACTGTTACTTTTCTCTGTGTATCCCTAGGCATAGAGCCAGTGCTTGTTGATTGATTCTAATCCCTGCTATGCTATCAGGACCTCAGTTTCTCACTTGTGAAATATGTATGTGGGGGTGAGGGGTTGGAGTACTGTTGGACCAAATGATCTAAGATTCTTCTTTTTCCCCTAAAACCCTTACCTTCCTCATTAGAATCAATACTATCTAAAACAAAAGAGTGGTAAAGGCTAGGCAATGGGAGTTAAGTGACTTGCCCAGGGTCACACAGCTGGGTAGTGTCTGAGGCCACATTTGAACCCAGGACCTCCTGGCCCTCAATCCACTGAGCTACCCAGATGCCCCCCTTAAGATTCTTTCTAACTCTCAATGTGGTTATTTTGGGATGGCTTATACTTTGGGAAAACATATAGTTGCGTTATACTTGGTTATGATCTATTTTGTAACGGTTATGATATGATTTGTTGCTACCCATGGGCATGTGCAGTTTGAGACTTCTGGCTTAAAGATGACAATAGCTATTCCAGAAGAATCTGGAAAAGTCTTTGAGGATGGTCTAGTCATAACTGTGTATTTGTTATCCTTTGTCCAAGGATGAACCTAGCTAAGTTAGGAGAGATGCTTGATTCATTGAAGGACTATGAGTTTTAATCCATCTTCTACGGCAGAGGTTCTCAACCTTTCTAATGCCGTGACCCCGCAATACAGTTCCTCATGTTGCGGTGACCCCAAACCAAAAAATTATTTTGGTGACTACTTCAAAACTGTAATTTTGCTACAGTTATTATTTGGAATGTAAATACCTGATATGTATTATGTATTCTCATTGCTACAAATCAAACATAATTTAAACATAGTGATTAATCCCCAAAACAATATTTAATTATATGTTGAGAAATATTAATCTAGCAGGAGGCAGTCTGAGCACTGGGGAGGGAGGTAAGTCCTGCCTGGGGAGGGGGTCCTCAGACGCTGCCTTCTTCTTTCTGTCATCTCCCTCCAGCTGGAGCTGAGGCTTCACTTGGCTGGGGTTACTCGGCTCCATTATCCGCTCCAGGACTCATTCTTAACCCCTCCGGAGCTAGTGCCCAGCTGCTCTCTCTGGGTCTCTGTTTGAGTCTCCAGGCAACAGGGTAAATCCATCGCCCCTCATGGGGGAGGGCTGCTGATAGGTAACTAATATTAGTACAATGTGCGGGCAGCAGGGTCCCCGTTATTTTTGAGATCTTGATGTAAAGTAGTGCGATTTCTCAGTGGCTAAAGCCATCAGAAATATGTATTTTCCCATGACTAGGCGACCCCTGTGTTTTGGTCATTTGACCCCCGCCGGGGTTGCGACCCACAGGTTGAGAACCGCTGTGCTAAGGGGTAGAGGGGCCTGTCATCTGCATTTTTAGAGGGATTACCTATTACTCTCAAATAACAAATTCTCAAAGTACTGTAATAATATATTTTGTCTTTTTTTCCCCCCTTGTACTTAAACATCCCAAGTCTTCTGGAATGTATTTTTTCAAGCTAATAGTAGAACCTCAGTTCTGTGATGGCCCTGAATTATGCAGGTACATGTATCACAAAAGCAAATCAGAATAGATGGTGGCTAGACTGGTGTTTCCAGTTTGGGATGCTCTTGAGATTCTTATTAACTCCATAACTAGCAACTGTACCTTTCATCTTCACTGTTATTCCAAGCCCTCAACTTCTGTGACTAGTTTATCCAGGGGAAAAAAGGAAAGGAAAAAAAATCTTATCCTAGGAATAGTTTTCCTTCCTCTCCACTGTTACTAATCAGGGTAATAAAATTGCTTGTCTCTATTAATAAACACAAAAACAAAAAGTTGAAAATTTTGACTTCTGCATTTGAATCTGGCAATATTATCAACTTTAAAAAAACTGGTTAAGAAGATAATATACTTTCAAAACCAACACCTTTCCCTTCTGCATCCTAGGAGCATTCTTCTTTGGGTCTGCCCCTAGGATAAAGGAGAAAGATAGAGCTCATCAGGAGACGTTTCTAAGTTCTAGAGAAAGAACGTACTTGTGAATTTCTAAGTATTGGGGAAGGATAGCCTTAAAAATCTGAGGGAGCAGCCTGAATGGTGCTTGTTCCCTGAGATTGTAAGAGTACTTATTTTTGCCTTAAAGAGCACTGTGGTTGTGTGCCCATGGGATAGAAAGGACACAAAAGTTCAAGGCCTAGTTCAGGCTTAACCTTACCTGACTACTCTATCCCATAGTAATCTCTCCTTCCTTTAAATTCCACTCATCCTCTGTGCCACTGATTAGTCTCATGGTTCCAATACTGCTCTGTTATTTTAAAACTGGAAATGCCTCATCTTTTATCCAGATAATAAATTCTTTCAGGATAAGAGTACCAAGTATTATAATGTAGGCACTGATGTTTCCTATCATTTTAAAAGTTGTGTGCAAACGACTACAGTGTAAATGTGGATAAAGCAGTCTTATTATTTAAAAAAAAATTAAATTAATCTAACACACTGAAGGAGAGGTTGAAAAATAGCAGCCAGATGGGTAGGAAGTAAATCTAGAGAGAACAATGTCACAATACTCTAGAGAGGAGAGAGCAGCCAAGGGGAGAAGCTAGTCAACAGATCATTGAAATATTTCTGCCCTACAGGCTATTTGCTGAGGTCTGCATGAAGTTAAGTTTATTAGAATATCTGAAGGTTCATTAAAAGTCTGAAAAAGGTAGAAAGTTTTAAGAGTAGTTGTTATATACTAGCATTCAGAATTCACTAGTCATTTGTGAATTGCCTAAAGTTGAAGAATCGATTCATAAAAACATGTTGTTGTTAGAAAGTTTCCTATTTTGAAGTTTTATTTGGGCCTTGCTTTATATCACTTGGGAGAATGGAAATAGCAAAAAATTTTGGTTAGCTATTCATGGATGAGGAAGCTCCTTTTCTGTCCTACTCCCCTCTCCCTTTATAGATTACCTTCCATCTTGGGATCAATACTGTGTATTGGTTCCAAGGCAGAAGAGAGGTAAGGGCTAGGCAATAGGGGTTAAGTGATTTGCCCAGAGTCACACAGCTGGGAAGTATCTGAGGCCAGATTTGAACCTGGGACCTTCCGTCTCTAGGTCTGACTCTCAATCCACTGAGCCACCCAGCTACCCTTGAAAAGCTTTATTAGAGTAACTGATACCAGAAAATATCAGGATATGAAAATTCTAGAATGGAGACTTCTTCACTAATGCCTCTCTAGAATCCTGGAATAGAGATGACTCCAGGTTCTGGAAAGCTACAGCTATAGTGGGTTCTATCATGCTAGAAAGACTAAAAAATATGGTGTTGGCAGCAAATGGAGCCAGTTTTCCAGAGGCATTAGTCATCCTAGCTAAGTGCCCCAAAGCTTATCACCAGTAGGCCAGCAATTTTGGCCATGGCAACCAATGTTGTCATAAATCACAAATAAACACTTAAAATCATCTTCTAAATAATTAAGTATCCATTCCTCAGTGATTCTTTCATGTTTTGTAGATGTTTTGGGCCTAATGGAGAAAGAGTTGGAGTCTGGAAGTTGTGAGCTCAAACACAGTCTGATAACTTAATTTGTGCTTTACCACAAACATTCTCTGAGCCTAATTTTCTTAATGTGCAAAATGGACATAATAGTACCTGTAATATCTATCTCACAGGGTTGTTGTGAGGTCAGATTAAACTACTTAGTACACTCCCAAGTACTATAGAATTGTGTTAACTAGAGATAGTGTGTAGAATGTTTGAGATAACAAATTGAAATGAAATGAAATACAGTTCTCTGGTGAGACATCTGCAAACTTCATTATACAGGCTTCTTTTAATGAATGCCACATTTAGTTAGTGCTGTGTGTGCTTGAATAGAAGATTTCTCCATTTTTCTAGGAGTAGTCCTCATGGAGGACATTCTGATTAAAATGGTTGGGGGAGAGTTGGGAATAAGGGATGCATCAGGCTTTCTGGAGGAGTTGCCAACGTGTTGATATCCACAGTATTTTGATGGAATCTTTAGTGATTGAAAGATAATCTTCCCCTTTTCATGGAGTAATAATGTGGGGAAGGATGAAAGGTTAAGTGCATGTAATGAATCTAGCAAGTTGGATTCTTTTTTAACAGTCCACCTGAAGAACCATTGATAAACTGCATTTCCTCTTCTTCCCTCCCCATTCCCTATTTCCTCACCACCTGTTTGCAGCCAGGAGATCATTGCTGCCAAGCGTGGAGAGAAAGGCAATTTCAAAAAGCTTACTCTATGTCTTGGAACTTTAACACAATACAGTACTTAGTTATTCAATTTCCTTTGGGTTCTGTAGTCCAAACATGCAAATTGAAGGTATTCCTAAGAACCTGAATTTCACCCACTTCTCCCATTCCATTTATTAAGGTATTACAGTGAATGTTCTGACTTGTAATGAAAATATTCTGGTTAGTAAGTGGAATTATCATGACAAGTAAAGAATTGAATGTTACTGGGGAAGTCTTTCCCTCTCCCTCTCTGCCCCCTCCAACTGTCTTTTTTGTTTGGTCTTAGGTGGGCTTGGCAATCTAGCAATATAGCAGCTATTTATAAACCTCCTTTGTTTACTTAGTAGATACTCAACTGCAGAATAGATCTGAACTATGTCAAGAGAAAATTGGTGGCAAGTGCTTTAACTGGATCTTCTCTTATGAGTCAGGGCATCTGAGTTCAACCTGTGCTAATTCCTGAACTGAATGGATGTCTTTTTGAGCTTATGAGTCTTGAGAAAGAGCATTTGAGGAAATGGTCAAAAATTGGTAACAAACAAACCAAAAAAATCCCTGTAGGTATTTTTTCAGAGATGACAACTAATTAGTTGTTGGGAAGGGGAAAGGATACTGTTGGATTTGGAGTCAGGTTCTGGATTCAAATTCCGGCCTTGCCACTTCTGACCTGTATGACTTTGGGTAAGTCACTTAAAGTCTTTTTTTAGTTGTGTCCTAATCTATAAAATGAAAACTTTAGAACAGATGGCTCCCTTTAACTCTAAATTTATGATCATTTGAGACATTTGAGCATTTCTTTAAAGACATCATTAATAAACTACTGACTAAGGTAGTTCAAGGGGAAAGAAAATCCCTGTCTTGAAACCTCTCTTGAATTTGGTGCTGGAAAAGATCTTGGATATTTTTAGTATGATCTACTCTTTTTACAGATGAAGAGGTAAGAGACTGAAAAAGGATGGATGACTTGTTCAAAATCACACAGAAAATAAATGGCAGAGCTAGGTTTTTACCTTAATTCTTTTGACTCCATGATTATAACACTACACCATTTGTCTGTTCTCGAGAAAGACCATGAGGGAAGGGGGAAAATAATGAATAGTTTTATTAATTTTGAGAATTTCATCATTTTATCAGAAGAAATTAAGCAATGCAAAAGGGGATGGGGCCTGCCTGAGAGTTAAAAGAAATCAGGATGCATGAAGCATCAAAGAACCGCTGGATTTTTTGTCTTATTTTTGTTATCCTTGGTATGTTGTCCTGGGACTCTTGCCCACTTAAGCAGATCAGGGGAAGAGTTAGAGTGGATTATCATTAGTGCCAGTTGGGGAAGGAAATATTTTGGGAAAAGTGAATACAGTTGTTGAAAAATTTGACCACTTGAAAGCAACTACCTTACTTTGCAAGGAAAAAAAGTGGTTTGTCTTGCTGTAAAAGCTAGGGAATTGTTAAATGCAGTGATAAGAAAGAATGAGTGTTTTCTCAAAGAAACTGAAAGGTCAGTTTCCTCTTCATTTTTCTTACTCCTTTTTTTGAATCTCTCCTAAAAGGAAATATACTTTACCTTAATTGTTAGTCCGTCAGTTTCTTGGCATATTGAATAATCAGAAAGTGGATAAGCCTTCACATTCCCTCTTTGTTCAGTTATGAAATCATGGGGGAGTTGTTGTTTTTTTCCTTTTCTCCTGATAACTAGACTGTAAGTTCTAAGAGCTAAAAGCAATCATACCTTTTCTAAACTTAATCTCCTCTAGTTCTGGTTCTAGTGTTAATGAGGGTTGGGGTTAAATTGGTCCTAATTAAAAACTTCCCCATAGTACCTGATTTGGTGTGTGTGAATAATAATGATTGATGCCATATGTACATGACATGTACATATTATTTAACGTGGTCCTCAATAAATGCTTCTTTCTCCTTATAGCTCCAGCAGATTCTGATGGCCCTCTCTATCTCCCCTACAAGACTCTGGTGTCTACCCTTCGAAGTACGGTTTTCAATGAAGGGGAAGCCCATTGTCTCATTGAAATATTATCCGAGAAAGCTGGCGTGGTTCAGGATACCTGGCATAAGGTAGGTAATGTTTTGACACTGCAAAAATTTTAATGGTGACTGTATGGACTTGTACAGGTTTATACACATGTACATGTGTGTTTCTACTCTTCCCCTCCCCCACATGAATGAAAACAAATAGAAACTGTTATGTAGCCCTCGTGCCACTCACAGCCTCTGTAGGAAGATGCAGCTGTGCTCATGGTGATGTATTCCCAGATGTGAATGTATCACACTAATGAACTCATGCCAGATTTGTTAAGCTGGAAAGAAAATGCCTATAAAACAATTGTCCCTTGCTTTTCTTTTCAGAGAAAAATACTGTCTTGTTGTCTTTATTCCACTCTGAGTTTCATCACAATGCAAATATATCTTGTCTTCTGCTACATTCTAATCACCTTTGAGCTGCACAAACATCAATCCTGACCAATAACAGTTTCAAGCCTTCACTTTAAAGTGGTGATATCAGGCTCAGAGACTTGTGGCCCTGGGTTCAAATTTGGCTTCAGACACTTCCTAACTTTATGACACTGGGCAAGTCACTTAGCCCCCATTACCTAGCTCTTACCACTTTTCTGCCTTGGAACCAATACACAGTACTGACTCCAAGATGGAAGGTAAGGGTTTATTTATTTATTTTTTTAATTTTAAATAAAGTGATGATGAAGATGATGATGATAATAGCTAAGATTTATTTAGCATTTCTGTTAAGATTTGCAGAGCATTTTATGTGTATTATTTGGTTCTCACATCTCTTTGAGGTAGAAGCTATTAAGATTGCCCCCATTTTACAGATGATTTGAGGCAGGATTTGAACCCAGATCACCTTTATTAGAAGTTCTATACTCAATGTTGTTCAACATAAAAAGAGCCCTGAATTTGGAGTTGGAGGACCTGCTTTCAAATCTTTACTACCAGTGTGATATACTTGTCCTAGAAATATCTGAGACTGGGACTCTTTTTTTCCTTAAATCTGTGATTCTGTCATTTGATAATGAAATGTCCTCTCTTCTCAGTAGAGAGACGTTCTAACCAGTCTTTGTATCACCTTGTTACAGGGGATCATGCAGTCCTTGGGTTGGGGTAGGGATGGTGAGCATATTTTGTATGCCCAAAATGTATTCTAAAAATGCTTAATTCCTAAGAACTGATGGGGTAAGGGGAAGAGTGATCTTAGAGGTAAGATAGAAATATTCCAAGCTATATCTTCAAGATAACCACGAACAAGGGTGGGATAATGCAGAATATTTCATGTTTGAAACTTACTGGAATGAGTCAGAAGCTTGGATCCTGACATTCCAAGTAGATCAGAACCTTCTTGATGACAGGGGCCTGCTTTTGTTTTAGTTTTAGTCTTTCTGTCCCTAACATCTAGCTAGAATTTAATAAATCCTTTTTTGAATTTAATACTCCGCTTTCTGGTACACATCCCTACAGTAGTGACTTCTGTACCTTTTGGAGTCTTTACTCCCTATCATGTGACCAAAATCCTCCTTCCAGAGGTGTGGTATAACCTATATTTATCTTTGCAAATTAAAATGAACGAAACAATTTTACCTGTGAGATTTTTCATCATTTCTAGACATAATAAGAGACATCCTAGAATGTACCCAGCCTCAGCCTTGAGAGATGGCCAAATATTTGCTCCAGAGCTAAGTTTCCTTGCATCTGGCTTGCCACTAAAATTTATCAAATGGCATTTATTGCCTCAGAGTTTCTGATGTTTATATGGGAAAGACTCTATATAGGGACATCTAGGGAGGGACATCAGTACCCTCTGAAGAAAAAATGCTGGCTTCTTCATCACCTAAAATAGCAGCTGCCATCTTGCTAGCATTAGTCAGTGACTTGAGATGATAATGCACTCCTAGAGGACTAGGCTAAATTCCACTATGTGGAACTAGAAAGTGGACTGTCTCTTCTGCTGAGTTTGAGCAGCAACAATTATATTGGTCCATAGTCTTATGCTTCCTAAGGGGTTTAATTGGCTCATTAAGCCTAGTCTTCTGGGACATGGTGATATGGAGGTGAAGTTTAATGCCAGATCATTAGCTATAAATTCTACCAGTCTTTTTAGCTTAATAACAGATTCTACTTCTCATTATGCAAGCTGCTGTATCCCAAGCATTCCCACCCTGGAGAAGAATCTGCTAGGAGAATTGGCTAGAGTGGAATTACTAGTGGTATGCCTTTACATGAAATTTACTTTTGAAGAGTTCTCAGCTACTTCTCTGTTTGGTAATTTGATGGACTTGATTGAGGCACCCTGGTATGGTAGAAAGGACCCTGGCTTTGGAGTCAGGATCTGAGTTTAAATCTCACCTCTGATACTGTCTCTGACCATGGGCAATCATCACTCAGTCAGCCATCAAGCATTTATCAATCGCTACTGTGTGTGAGGCCCTTGTTATAAAGGGGGGGTGGGGGGGAACAGACGAAATATGTCCTTGTTTTTTTGAGAATTTTGTAGCCTATAAGAGAAAATATTGTGCATGTAATATTTTTGATACTTTGTTGTTTTACATAGTTAATAATCAATAATTAAGCTAACATAGTCCTTTAAGTTTGGCAAAGCACTACATATGCTATCTCATTTATTCCTTGAAACAACCTGTGAAGAAAGTGTTATTATTATCTCCATTTTTCAGAAGAGAGAACCGAGACTGAAAAGTTCAAGTGTCATACCCCATGATTACCCAACTAATAAATATTAGAGGCAGAATTCAAATGAAAGTTTTGTTGATTTCAGGTCCAGCTCTTCATAGGTTGATTATGTACCAAAACTTAAAAATTAGATAATAACCTTGGAGGAGAAGGGACTAGCAGCTATTCTAGATAGAGCTTAGGAAAGATCTCTTAGAGAAGGTGGTTTTTGAACTGAGTCTTGAAGAAACCTAGGGGACCATAGGAGATTGTATCCTGGCTGAGGAATGGCAAAAATCCCAGTATGGTTGGATCATAAAGTACACAGAGGAGAGTGAGGTATAATGAAGCTGAAAGGTAGTCTAACTTCCCCTAGACCTTAGTTTCCTTGTCTTGTAAAACAAAGAGGTAGGTTAGACTGAAATTTCTTATAATTCTAGATCGGTTCCACTGAAGGTTAGTTTTCTCCTTTCCTTGGAAATGTTATAACCGTATTAGATGTTTCTTCCACTCTCTTATCCTGTTGTCATAATAAATATCTGATAGCTTCTGGCTATTTAAAATGAGGAAGAAGGCAGTGAAAGGATTCTTCCACTCACTATCAAATGAAATATTTGTAAAATGTTTAGCACAATGCCTGGCATATGGTAAGTGCTTAGTAAATTTTTTCCCTTCTCTCTTTTCCCCCTTTCTTCACTATTCTCATTATAACTGGTAGAAATAATCTGATTAGAGATGATTCAAATTCTGAGGGGGAAGCTGCCTATCATTGACACAGGGCAGGACTATAGACCTCCAGCCCTGAAGATGAATCTTTGCTCCTTTTATGGCAAGGACAAAAGTCCCTTCCAAACAATTTCTAGTGGCAGAGCTTCCAGCATGGATGGGTGGCCCTCACCAACAAAGAGGTGGAGCCAAGAGGAGGACACATGACTAGGAATGTGATGTAGTTTGATCAGAAGTCATAGTCAGGATTCTGGAGTTTTAGCTTGGACTTGGCTGCATGTCTGTGTGTCTCTTGCTGCCCAGCAGTGGAAGGAGCAGGATTCTGGCTGCTCTGCTTTTGCTTTTATTCCCTTTCTTTTTGGTGGCTCTGGGAAAACTCTTGGTCTCCAGTCTTCTCAGCCTTGCCTTCTGACCTAGATCTGCTCTGATGTAGAGCAGCAGCCTCCCTTTGCAGTGCTCGCTCTCTCTCTCTCTCTCTCTCTCTCTCTCTCTCTCTCTCTCTCTCTCTCTCTCTCTCTCTCTCTCTCTCTCTCTTTCTCCCTCCTCATCCTTCCTCCTTTCTGTTCCTTTCTCTCTGCTAGGAAAGCCCACAGGAATGCAGTCCAGATTTGCCCAACTGAACCTAGGAGAGGTAATATAGTGCCATCTTCTTTTTAGGAAAAATTGTCTTTAAATGTTTAGAATTATGGTTGAATATCCTATTTTTATAGGCATTATTACTAATAAGCATTAATTTGCAAAGTGCTTTACATATCTTAACTCATTTGAGCCTCAAAATAACTTTTTGAGGTAGGTGATATTATTACCCCCATTTTACAGTGGTAGATTTATGAACAAATAATTCTTCTGTTAGTGTTTGCTAGTTTAACTTAGACTAGCTTCTTAGGTTCCTTTTTGAGCTAAGAATTTGCTTTGTAGTAGTTTATATTCTGAGAGTTTCCATTAAGTACTTACAGGGGAGAATCTCATCTTCTGCCCCTCAGCCTTCTTAACAGTAGTTCAATTCAACTCACAAACCATTTGCTATTTGCCCTAAGTGAATATAAAATATATTTAAAAAATAAGTACAAAGTCGTTTGATGTTTGGGGAGAGAATTATCATGGTGGGGGAGGAGGGCAATCAGAGAACGCCTCTGATAAGGGCTGGTAGTTGACCTGAGCCTTGAAGGGAGGTTGGGGTTCCAAGAGGCAGAGGTTAGAGAGGAACATGCCCAGGGATAAGAGGTAGCTTGCACATGCAACAGCAAAAAGGAAGTTGTGGACTTGGCCAGGAAAGACAGTGTGAAGGTCTTTAAACCTACACAGAGGGATTTGTCTTTTATCATAGAGGCAGTAGAGAACCACCAAAACTTCATGGATGAGTGAGTGACATGGCTACACCTGTGCTTTTGGAGTCCCTTCTTAGTAACTGGAGGATAGATTGGGAAGGGGAGAGACTCTGTTTAAGAAGTTGTTGTAATAATATAGGAAAGACTTGATGAAGGGCTGAATTAGGAATTGGCTCTATATGGGATGGATGGGAGATGTGGAGGCACAGAATCCACAAGATGTGAAGACAACTAGTGGGATTGGAGGAGAAGGGATACAATGATGACCACTTAATAAAGTATTATATCCCTTTACAAAGCTACTTGGAAATACTTTAGTTCTCTTCTCAGCAATTTCTTTTTCTGGTGTGAATCTGAACCTGAAGTAACCCCTGGCATTTGGTTTCCTCTTATGCGAACAGATTACACAAAAGTCATGTAGTTTGTTTTTACTTTTGAAGCAGCATGGTTTGGTGAGAGGAATGATGGACTCAGAATAAGGAGCCATAGATTGAAACTGTGATGCTGACAGTTCCAGCTGTGTGACTTTACCTTTGTAATCCTCAGTTTCCTCACCTGTAAAATGGATAACATAGTAATACTCAGTACATTACTCAGTACATGCCACACAGGTGAAAGCAGGAATGGCTTTTACTTTCCCTCCCTTAATATTAAAATTAATATAAATATAGCAAAGTATTAAATATTATATATTTCTATAATATAAATAAAATAAACACCAAAATATTAATAAATTAAAATTAATGTAAAAATAAAATTAATGAAAAATTAATAAATAATTTACTTTAATAATAAAAATTCTTAGCCCTGACTGTTTCTGAAGGTCTTTAGTAGCTCTAACTACTTGACTATTCTACTTCTTTGAGATCAGGGATTCTTGGTTCTTTTCCTATCTCTCTGTCTCCTCCATTGGCCTCTTCCTTGCCTTTATTTATTCATTTATTTATTTATTTATTCATTCATTCATTTATTTTTATGGGGGCCCTTAACCAATACTGTGTACTTAACATCTGTTTAACATAGTTGCATAGTTTCTTAATCTGCAAAACAAGAGCAGGAGTCAAAGGTTTTTTTTTTTTTTTAACCCTTACCTTCCATCTTGGAGTCAAGGCAGAAGAGTGGTAAGGGCTAGGCAATGGGGGTTAAGTGACTTATCCAGGGTCACACAACTGGGTAGTGTCTGAGGACAGGTTTGAACCTAGGACCTCCCATCTCTAGGCCTGACTCTCAATCTACTGAGCCACCCAGCTTCGCCCCCTTGCCTTTAATTACAGACATTTTCCTCAGGTATGTCCTTGGCCCTTTTATGTTCTTAGAGTTTCTTGGTTGACAGACTTCTCTACTCCCAGAGCGCCTCATCACCCCACCTTATTCACATAGCACCAGGCCCCCTTCCTCCCTTGGTGATTTCCTCTGCCTGGAGTCTCCATTTTGGAGAGTGGCCCAGGCCATCCAGCCTTCATTTCCCTCTTGACTATGCTTCCGACTTCTAGACTTCGACATCATATCTCATTTGCAGCCTCAGCCCCTTCCTCCCATTGTTAAGTTCCTCTATTTTATAGAGTGGTCTAGACCAGCCAACCTTCATTCCCTTCTTGACTGTGCTTTCTTCATCTTTCCTGTCTTTAACCACAAACCCCTGTGCCAGGCACCTTCCCCACTCTTCTCTTCCCTCTCCTCTCCTTCCCACATCCCACCCTACTGTAAGATTTAAATTTTGGTTATAAGAATTATAAAAGTGGTTGCCAATTATAAAATGTTAGCCCTTAAGTCAAAATGACTGTTATCAGCTTTTATTTACAAGGTAGAGATATTGAAAGTGGGAAATGTAAGAAATCTGATCTAGCCTACCAGCCCTAAATGCGACTCCGGTGAAGTCTGGCTCAGCCCCCAGCAGGGGCTTCCCCAAGTCCCAGTCTCCATGTGGATTTCCTGGTAGTCCTCAGCCAGCAGTGCCTGTGGTGTCTTCAGCCATTGTTTCACCAACACAGAATCCAACAGATTCCAAAAGCCAAGGAAGGAAAGAGAGTTTCTCCAGCCCCTCTCACCAACTCAGAGAGAGTCTGAATGCCCAGGCTGTCCTTTTTAAAGCAGTTTTCTCAACATCACTTCCTGTCTCTCCCCCTCTTCACAGGAACCAATCACAGCATCTCAATTTTCCTCAGGGGAGGGCAGTGGTTGTGGCCTTTGGAGGTGTCAGCTAGTATGTGATTTGTGAACTCTCCTACCTAGTGATCTACCAGTGCTAAGTAGAGACACTTTAGTTATTGATTTGATTAGCTAAAAATAGACAAAGGGAGAGTTAATTCTATCTTCACACCACCAAGACATCCCTTATTCAACTGTAAGCTCTCTGAGGACAGGGACTGTATCTTTCCCTATATTGTATCCCCAGTGCTTGGCAACACAAAGTAAGTGCTGAACAGATGACTTTTCTTCTCTGAGCTCTAGACCTTTGTTGGTCAATGTTCAGAGGGTATTCAGTGCAATTCAAATAAGCTTTTATTAAGCATTTAGTATGTGCCAACTATTGTACTGGTTGCCAAGGTACCAGACATGAAACAGTCACTCCCTGCCCTCAGGGAGTTTACATTCTGCTGAAAGGAATAATTAGTATCCACATAAGGAAATACTAAGTAAATTTCTGGAGTGCTTGTATGGAAAGCACTACCCCCCTGGGGAAGAGTGAACTGACTTTTGATAGAAGTCTGGGATTTCAGGACAAGGTAAGGAGAGCAAGCATTCCAAGCATGTGAGACAGGAGCATCATACCTGGGATGTTGCAGGTACTCTGGCTTGACTAGAATATAGAGTGCAGAAGTGGTAGGGTCATGGGAAATCAAACTGAAAAGAGAGCTTGAAGCCAAGTGAGATAGGAGTTTATTTTTTTATCTTAGAGGCAGCAGGGACTCATTGAAATTTCTTGTGGATGGTAGTAACTTGGTCAGACCTCTCTTTTGGAAATATCAGTTTGCTAGGTATTTAGAGAATGGATTGGAGAAGGGAAAGAATCAAGAAGGTCAAGGAAGCCACTTAGAAAGCTGTTGTAATACATGTAGGTGGTGATGAAGGCCTGGACTAAGGTGCTAGTTCTGAGGGGATAGAAAGAGTTGGATGCAAGCAATCCTGTGATTGGAGATGAACAACTAAACAAGATTTGGCAACAGATTAGGTGTCAATATCTCATCAGATTCTTGAACTCAATACAGCAAGAACCAAACTTTCTTCTCAAACCTTCCCTTTTGGACTTCATTTTTGTTTAGGGACACACCATTCTTACTTGGCTTTCCTTGTTATCCCTCCTCATCATCTTGCTCTCCTTCTCAGGTATGCTTATTCTATGCTCACATTTTATTTTTTGACCACTGTCACCCTAATACAAGTCTTTGTTTCTAATCTCCCGAGCTATTTTAGTAGCCTCCTTTGAGGTCTTTCTGCTACTTTTCTGCTCCCTCCCATCCATCCTTCTTGCCATTGACATGGGACATATTACTTACTACTATCACTCAATTAAATAGCCATAATGAAGATTTCCCAGTTGCAGAAGGCTGAAATAATTAACAAATATCTACTGGTATTATTAACTCTAATGTTCTTGGTACTTAATGAGACAAAGAATTATTCTCTTGGAAAGTATTATTTTCAAATGTGGCCTGCAGGCACACACACTCTGCAGGCAGAGAATTGACCAAATGACCTCTTGTGATCCCTTCCCCTCCGTAGTGTAGTAGAGAGACAATGAGATATGGAGTCAAGAGAGATGTGGTTCCACCTCTGATGTTTCTGAGCTGTTGACTACAAGCCTCCATTTCCCCATCTATAAAATGGGGATAATAATATATTAGCATGTACTTCTTAGGGTTCTTCAGAGAATGAAATAAGTCTGTTAGCTTGATTTTTAAATAAATCATAAAACCTACAAAACCATGAAAATTAGCTTTTGTTTGAAACCTGAAAATATAAACTGTTATTTCAGCATTTTCTGTGCTTGTAGTACTACAGTGCCTCCTACTGTTGAGTCCAAGAAACTATAGTAGAACCAGGCATTACTTAGGTATTAATTTGAATTTCTTGGTGCATTTATAGGCTACTCAAAAAGGTGATCCAGTAGCAGTTTTGAAGCGACAACTGGAAGAGAAGGAAAAGCTGCTGGCTACTGAACAACAAGATGCTGCTGCTGCTAAAAATAGACTGAGGGAACTTACTTAATAAGGTAAATCTCATGTGGTCTGTCTATAGACGTGCCCCTCCTTCCATCCTGTTCACTGAGAACCTTGGTAGAGAGATGTAGAGTCATGAGATGACTCATAGAATCAGAAAACTGAAGGGTAGTCCACATACCCCATTGATAATTAGGCAGTGTAAAGATACCTAGATGAAAGTCCCTGTGTGTGCATTAGGTTGTACTCTTTCCCTGGCAGCTTGATAGAAGAGCCTGGAAAAAAATCCTTGGATTCTTGGCATGGATGGGTTATGAACTTTATCATTCCATACACATGGAAGAGGTCATGGATCCACTGAAAAATATATAAATTATTACAGTGCTTCATAATCTTCTTTAGGTTAGGGTTAGGATTAGTCCAGTAGATTTTTAGATTGGGTTGTTGCCCTTGAGTGTCTAACTGAGTATTTTGGAAAAAATCCTTTGAGTTGGATGAGGACTTTGTTTTTCCTGTTTCATTTTCTTAGGCATGTGAGTTTTATGCTACTTGCTCTTGGTACTTGGTTTGAGTGCTGGACTCTACAACTTCACTGACTATAAATATCTGACTTAAACCAAATGTGTACTGGTTACTTGGGGTAAAATTTAATTGACTTTTTGTGAAATGGTAAACACTTAATGGAACTTGTTATTTTAATTTCAATTATCCATTTGTTCTCCTTTTCCTTCCTTTCTCTCTCCTCCCCAATTTTTATTCCTTTTAATGTTTGGCTATAAGGCTATTGTATCATGGGGGAGTCAGCTGATGGCTTTTAGACCAGGAAAATCACTTAACCTCTCAATTGCCCTCCCTAGGCAACTCTTTCTCAAGACTATATAATAAATTGCAGAAATGATGCCAACTTGCATGAGTAAAGTTTCCTCACCCAGGAATTCCCTATACCAGTGAACTGAGAGGTCTACTCATCATCTCCTATCATGCTAAATAGCACCTCTATATTAGGAGAATCAGTCAGGGAAACTCAAAAGAAGGTCAGACTAGTCTTGGACCTTGTGAATTATAATCATAATAAGGTCGATTCTGCCCCTCTCCCTCCCCTTGTCAATTTTATTTTCAATGAATAAGGCCTAATACAGTGTCTTAGATGTAGATGTTGATTGATTGAAGCCTTTTTAATCTGGTTGTGTCCATGTAGTCATATTCAGTTGGGCACTGTGTTTATTTAGGTGAGCTCAGAAATGTCAGTGACATATATCCAAGTTGATAAAAAAAAGAAAAAGTCAAAGATAGTCTTTCCTCAGAAGGATACTTCCTCCATATCTCTTATCTTTCCTGTCCAAAGGAATATGAGTCAGGCTTATAACGGATCCATTATTATTTCATATGATCACTGTAGGGGAAGTTGAGCAGAGGTGAAGGGAAGTCAGAAGACTCTTTGGAAGGTTACTTTTTTTGTTAATGTTAAAGATCAGGCTTTATAAATTTAGACCATTTCTAAATCTTGTTAAGCTAGTGCTTGTGCAGATCTTTGGACAACCACCTAACAATGATTTTGTTTGGTGTTCAGTTATTTCAGTCAGGCCAAACTCTTCATTACCCAATTTGGGGTTTTCTTGGCAAAGATATGTACTGGAATAGTTTACCATTTCCTTCTATGGCTCATTTTACAAATGAGGAAACTGAGGCAAACAGTGTTACATTACTTGTCCGGGGTCACACAACTGGTGCAAGGCCAGATTTGAACTCAGGAAGATGAATCTTCCAGACTCTAGCCTGCCACTATAACTATAACTATAACTGCCACCTAACTGCCCCCTAAAGATAATATACTATGAAAAGTGTGAATCAACCAACCACTGATTTTCTTTCCTGTCCCTGATTTGTGGATCTAAGTAAGGTCCACAGTGTTTAAAAATACATTTGGATTCCTACAAATTTTGTTCAAATTTAAACCTTTATGACAATTTCAACAAATGCCAACCAAGTATCAGATGAAAAAGATGAAAAATAAAATTACAAATAAAATTTTGGATGGGAAACTACTAATATTACTCTATGATATACTTTAAAAAAATTAATTAGTTACATTAAAGTTCCCAGGCATTCCCCTTTCTCCACCCCCCCCAAATGATATATGTATAGATAAAATTACATCTAGCTTCTTTTTGTTTATCAGTTCTGTGAAGGTAGAATTAACTCTCCTTTTGTCTGAGTTAATCAATCAAAAACTTAAAGTACCCCTACTTAACACTTAACAAGTCACCAAGTAAGACAATTCACAAGTCACTTACTAAAACTTTTTCATACCTCCAAAGGCCACAAGCACTGCCACCCTGATCCTGGACAGTGCAGGCAAATTGGGAAGCTATGATTGGTTCCTGTGAAGTGGGGGAGTGACAGGAAGTGATGTAGGGACAGGGTTATAAAAGAGGAGACCAAAACAAATATTGATTCATTCCTTGACTCTTCCGGTGAGGAGACTCTCCTGGAGGAGGATTCATTCCTGGTCTATTGGGAGAAAACTTTCTTGTGGATGGATTCCTGGTCTTTTTGAGAGAAACCTTTCTCATGGGTTTGTTCTGGGTTGGAGATTGCTGCACTAGAGAGGCTTGCTAGGTGAATGATTGGAACTGAAGGAAGAGACTTATGTTGGTAGAACCCTTGCTGAGGACATCACCAGGATTTCTGGCTGAAGAGACTTCTGCAACTCCACACGGAGATCAAGACTTGAGGGAGCCCTTGCTGGGTGGTGAGCTGGACTTCTTCAGACAAATTATAGAGTATCTAGCTAGGAAATACTTTCTACTTCCTTCCTACATTTCTTTTACTATATCTCTATTAAACTAAATTGTTGTTAAGAGCAGCTAACAGGCTCATGACTTAAGAGTTAATTTTATAAATGGCGACCACAATCTCATTTTTAACTCATATTTTTCAAACCCATTTTTACCCTTACTTATTGGCAAAACCAATTTTAATTGTTACAGTTCTTTCTCTAGAGGCGGACACGCACAAGTCATTCTTCAAACAGTGTTTCTGTTGCTCTATATCAGTGATGGCAAACCTTTAGAGACCAAGTGCCCAAACTGCAACCCTCAAGCTGCAAGTAAACACCTTCTCCCCCCCCCTCCCCCCCCCCCCCCCCACACACACACACCTTTCCCTGGCCCAGATGAGGGAGGAAACTCTCCTGTTGGACTGCTGGACAGAGAGGTGGATCATATGAAAAATGTCCTCAGGTGCACGTGGAGGGGATGGAAGCAGTTCCCTCTGCCACCTTCTAGCACGTGTGCGATAGGTTTCTAACACAGCTCTATATAATGTTCTCTTGGTTCTACTTGTTTAACTTTTCATAATTTCATGTAGGTCTTTCCATGTTTTCTTTTTTAATAAACCTGCTTCTCATTTCTCATGGTGCAGTAGTATTCCATCAGGATCATATATTACAACTTGTTTAGCCATTCCCCAATTGATGGGCATCTCTTCAATTTCTAGTTCTTTTCCACCACAGAGAGATATTATAAATATTTTAGAGCATAATAGGTTCTTTTCCTTTTTTCCTGATCACCTTGGGAAAAGTGGTTTTACTGAGTCAAAAAATATACACAGTCTCAATCCTCCTTCTCTCTCTCTTCCAGCCACAAGCCTGATAGGCAGTAGGAATACCTAACACCACTGGTAGCATCCTTTACTGCTCTCACAACTTGGATAACTTGTCCACAATTTTAACTTAATAAAATCCACAACTTTATTCCTTCTGAAATGCTGTTGTCTCCTTTGGCCCTTCTATATTCTAAAGCTCCCTGACTCAGTTATCTGATATATTTACATAAGCTAAGGACCTCTGGACTTTACCATCTGCCCTAAAGGTGAACTCTTAGGGCTTCTATCCCTGTAGCTCCCCTTTCTTTTGCTTGTTATCACCACCAATTAAATTATGAGCTGCTTGAGAATAGGGATCAACATACTGTTTTCTGTTTGTTCCCGCCAGTGCATAGTGCTTAAGAAAATAACCACTTATTAATACCTTTTCATGTCTTCTTTCCATTATTGGGAAGGATGATCTGCAACAAGGATAATGAAAAGATTATCCTAACTGGTGATGTTTAGTGTATAGAAGAGAATAAGGGAATAGGGGGACACAGGTAGACATGTTAACTGGTTTTAAGTGTTTGAAGGGTTATCATCACTTGAAAGGGGAATTAGACTTGTTCTGCAATAATCCTGATATAGAAGCAAAGGGCACTTCTAAACAATTGTCACTATTCCAAAGAGGAATCAACTGCATCAGGAGATGGTAGACACTCCCTTACTGCAGGTCTTTAGGGAAAAGGCTACATAAAACACTTCTTGAGGATGTTAAGAGAATTCTTATTTAGGTATAGCTTGGACTAGGTGGTCTCCAAGGTTCTGTGATTCTGTGGCCTTTTTCTTTCTAGTTCTAAATCTATGGTCCTATAAAAACTCTATAAAAATTTTTTTACCAGCTCTAGAATACTTACTATTTCTTCTTCTGTTATAATAGCATTGATTATGTTGATGATCAATAGTGGCCTGAAGAAATGTAGAACTAGTATTTTTAGTTTTTATGAACATTTCCTATATTTCTCAGTGATGTAGTAAGGTCATATGAGTTTGCATAGACAGGTATTATTGCTGCTGTTGTTTAGGTTTGAAAAGATAACATTGCTGAAGAGAACTATAGCCTGTATCTTGGCCAAGAATCCAGTTAGTACTTCTTCATGCTTTACTCTTGGATTCCCCAGTGCCTCCTCTGAAATACAAAAATGTTACACTCAGTCACTGTGCTGCCATGGTTTATATAAAGTATTAAGTGATAGTCACACTTCAGATAAAGTGTTAAGCTCTGAGGTTATAATTTCTTTTTTCATAGAGAGAATTGTTTGGGAGAAGAAATATTTGGGTTTGTAGTAAGTACTTATGTTTTATCTCATAGTAATTCTTCATATGATGCTCTCAAGAGGCAGCTAGATTTAGGGAACAAGGACTTGGGTTCAAGTCTTGACTTCTACTTTGACTTGTGAGATAATAAGCAGATTATTTAATTATTCATGGCCTCCCCAAATTGAGGTGATTAGTCTACATGGGATGACCTTGGAGATATATTTTCACTCTAAATCTATGATCCTGAGGCCTATATCTATAATTTTCCCCTTTCATACCAAAAATGACTCCCTCCGCCAGTTTTGGTTATTGGTTCATTGATAATAGTCTTAAGGAGGATCTTGCCATTTATAGGAACATCACAAGACTGTTTGGCATCTTTGTCTAGTATAGGCCTCCCCCTCTATGCCTTATTAGTCAGAAAGGATCATTTAACAAAGCTTTCTCTTTGGTTGGCTCTGTGGAGGAATCTTATATGTCTAACTCTTTTTGGAAGAGAACCTGAATAAGGGGCTCTACTGAGTCAAGTTTATTTTGTAGAATCAACAGACAAACATAGGACTCTTTTATCCTTCTCCCTTTTAGTTGTGCAACAGAGGAGATAATGGACTACTGCAGATAATTATCTGCCAAAGCCTGCCTTTGTTTCCTCTTCTCTTCTTTACTTATGGAAAAAATAAAATCAGAGAAATTTAAACCAAAGGTTTGAGTTAAGAAGATTCTTATTATGCATTAGAAGTCATCAGACTTCAGACTCTTGGTTTCTAAAAACTTGTTTTTGAATCTCTAAGTATTTTAAAATTAACTGTCAGTAGAAGGTGGGGGTGAGAGAAAAGAGAGAATAAGAAATGCAAGTCCAGAGTATATCCAACACTGTTTGTGAACAGCACTAAAAGACTTGTAATTCCAATAAAATGCAGAGCAAAGCAGCAGCTTTTCCTTAGGCATCAGGACTAAGAAATTATTAGGCTGCTCATACATACTCTCTAGCAGTAAAGCCACTAGGAACAGCCACTTTCAGATCTAGGAGGGCCAAGGCCTCCCAAGTTAGGCTCTGGATATGGAGGAATACATGCTGTTTTTCAGGTCATCCCCATGATGGGGGTGGGGTGGGGGGGAGGGTCCTTATGATGTCAGAGCTAGCCTTCTGAATTAATAAACCCTCTGTTGCTGTTCCTCTGCTCTTTTGGAATTTCTAGATCTAAAACCCTTTGGTGGCAAGCATGAATGTACTTACTTGCTGACTTAAAGGAAACACAAAAAATCAAACTCTGGTCCAAGGTTGTTGATTTAAGACCAAACCAACCTAGCTCTGGGTTTACCCGGCTATAGATTCACTAGTGTCCTGCTTTTGAGTACTAACTCCTTTTTTTTTTTTACTTTTTAAACATTATTTTATTTGGTTATTTACAAACATTATTCATTGGAAACAATGATCATTATCTTTTCCTCCCCCTGCCCCCCTCCCACCACTTCTCCCATAGCCGGCACACAATTCCACTGGGTTTCACATGTGTTCTTGATTCAAACCCATTTCCATGTTGTTGGTATTTGCACTAGAGTGTTCATTTAGAGTCTCTCCTCAGTCATTTCCTCTCAGCCCCTGTAGTCAAGCAGTTGCTTTTCATTGGTGTTTTTACTCCCACAGTTTATCCTCTGCTTGTGGATAGTGTTTTTTAGATCCCTGCAGATTGTTCTTAGACATTGTATTGTCCCTAGTGGAGGAGTCCATCACCTTCGATTGTACCACAGTGTATTAGTCTCTGTGTTCAATGTTCTCCTGGTTCTGCTCCTTTCGCTCTGCATAACTTCCTGGAGGTTGTTCCAGTCTCCGTGGAATTCCTCCACTTTATTATTCCTTTTAGCACAATAGTATTCCATCACCAACATATACCACAATTTGTTCAGCCATTCCCCAATTGAAGGGCATCCTCTCGTTTTCCAATTTTTGGCCACCACAAAGAGCGCAACTATGAATATTCTTGTACAAGTCTTTTTCCTTATTATTTCTTTGGGGTACAAACCCAGCAGTGCTATGGCTGGATCAAAGGGCAGACAGCTTTTTATCGCCCTTTGGGCATAGTTCCAAATTGCCCTCCAGAATGGTTGGATCAGTTCACAACTCCACCAGCAATGCATTAATGTCCCAACTTTGCCGCATCCCCTCCAGCATTCATTACTTTCCATAGCTGTCATGTTAGCCAATCTGCTAGGTGTGAGGTGATACCTGAGTTGTTTTCATTTGCATCTCTCTGATTATGAGATGTAGAGCACTTTTTCATATGCTTATTAATAGTTTTGATTTCTTTGGCTGAGAACTGCCTGTTCATGTCCCTTGCCCGTTTATCAATTGGAGAATGGCTTGATTTTTTGTACAATTGATTTAGCTCTTTGTAAATTTGAGTAATTAAACCTTTGTCAGAGGTTTTTATGAAGATTGTTTCCCAATTTGTTGCTTTCCTTCTGATTTTAGTTATATTGGTTTTGTTTGTACAAAAGCTTTTTAATTTGATGTAGTCGAAATTATTTATTTTACATTTTGTGACTCTTTCTATGTCTTGCTTGGTTTTAAAGTCTTTCCCTTCCCAAAGGTCTGACATGTATACTATTCTGTTTTTACCTAATTTACTTATAGTTTCCTTCTTTATGTTCATGTCAGTCACTCATTTTGAATTTATCTTGGTGTAGGGTGTGAGGTATTGATCTAATCCTAATCTCTCCCACACTGTCTGACAGTTTTCCCAGCAGTTTTTATCAAATAGTGGATTTTTGACCCAAAAGCTGAGATCTTTGGGTTTATCATATATTGTCTTGCTGAGGTCACTTGCCCCAAGTCTATTCCACTGATCCTCCTTTCTGTCTCTTAGCCAGTACCAAATTGTTTTGATGACTGCTGCTTTGTAATATAATTTGAGATCTGGGACTGCAAGGCCCCCTTCCTTTGTATTTTTTTTCTACTAACTCCCTTAAACTGCTGGCTAGAAGATTCTCCTTGGCACAACCTAGAATAAGGTCCCTCCTCTTCCCTCTCTCTCTCTCTCCCCTCTCTCTGTCTCTCTCTCAGAGAATTAGTCCTTTGCAGCCAAATCAGATTGGCATAGAATTCAACAGTTAAGAAAAAGCTTAAGATCTAATAGCCCTCTGGAAAAGACATTCAAAGGGGACTAAGTAAATAAATCCAAATAAGGCTGGCATCTGGTAAACTTTTGAAGACTGTTGATGGCATTGGGATGCACCACTAAATTCCAAGGAGAGACATGATTTCATCATTCCACTATGTGCCAGGCATTGGTCTTGGCTCTGGGGGTAACCAAGAACGAAATCATCCCTCCTGCAAAGAGCTTATGTTATATTTGGGAAGACAGTAAGGACATATAAAAGTGTCAATAGCATAGATATAGTAGTTGTCTCTTGGTGACTGAGAATGACGATTGTCTTTGTGCAGTTTCATCTACGGTGTACCCTCATGTGGCTTTGAAGTCCAAAGACTGAGGCGCAGAGTGTGTGGCACATGGGGCCTGGGAAGCCAGTTGTTATGGGAGGTGCGATTGTGGTCTGGTGTCGGCGTTCACGTGCAGCGGCAAGACATCGACGTAGCTCATCTTCAAAGGTGATGGCGGCATGGTGAATATGGGTTCGCCAGCTGCTTCTGTCAGAGGCAGCGAGTTCTAGTTGCTTTGGTGTCATGCCAGCCCACTTCAAGTTGGACTTTAGCTGATCCTTGAATCTTTTCTTTGGTCGGCCTTGTTTCCTGAGTCCAGCTGACAGTTCACCATAGAATACCTGTGTTGGTATTCGCTGTGGGTCCATGCGGAGGACGTGTCCAGATCATCGTAGCTGGGTTTTGAGGACCATGACTTCGATGCTGGTGGAGTTGGCTGTGTCGAGGACTTCCTGATTGGTGATTCGGTCCTGCCATCGGATCCTCATGATTGACCAGAGAGAGCGTTGGTGGAATTGCTCCAGCTGTTTCATGTGCTTCCGGTACAGTGTCCATGTCTCACAACCGTACAGGAGCGAGCTGAGGACCACTGCGTTGTACACTTTGAGCTTCGTCGCAGTGCTTACACCGCTGTGTTGGAGGACTTTGGAGCGCAGCTGCCCGAGTGTCTGGCTGGCCTTTTGGATCCTGGCATTAATCTCATGGTCTAGGGACCTGTCATTAGCAATGGTGCTGCCCAGGTACTTGAAAGTGTTGACGTTAGAAAGCTGCGTGCCGTCGATTGTAATGCACGGCTGGTTAGTTGGCCTCCCTGGTGCAGGTTGGAACAGCACCTCTGTTTTGCTGAGGCTGATAGTCAGGCCAAATAGTTTTGTTGCAGTAGAGAACCTGTCCACAATGGTTTGGAAATTATTTTCTTGGTGGGCCATGAGAGCACAGTCATCTGCGAAGAGAGCTTCCAGGATGAGTCTGCTGTCTTTGTTTTTGCAATCAGGCGGCGAAGGTCAAATAGTGAGCCATCCAGTCGGTATTTGATGTAGACGCCCAGGTCTAGATCCATCACAGCATGTCGTAATACTTGGGTGAAAAATAGGTTGAATAGTACTGGAGCGAGGACACTAGCCTTGTTTCACGCCATTGGAGATGTTGAAGTGATCAGAAGTCTCTCCACCAGATAGGACTTCCCCTGTCATGTTGACATGAAAGAGCTGGATCAGTTTGACAAATTTTGCTGGGCAACCGAGCTTGCTGAGGATCACCCACAATGTGTCCCTGTTCACTGTGTTGAACGCCTTTGTCAGGTCTATGAAGACAATGTAGAGACTCAGGTTCTGCTTAAGGCATTTTTCCTGCATTTGCCTCACCATGAAGACCATGTCGATGGTGCTGCGATCTGGTTGGAAGCCACATTGTGATTCAGGCAGATTCTGCTCTGAGACAGATGACAGGAGTCGAGTATAACACGGGCGAGGATCTTTCCAGCAGTGGAGAGTAGTGAGATGCCTCTGTAGCTGTCTCAGGCTGCTCCTGTGCCTTTGTTCTTGTATAGGGCTACGATGGAGGCATCTCTGAGTTCTGGGGGCATGTCTTCCTCTTCCCATATGCTGGTCAGCACTATGTGGAATGCCTCGAGCACCTTTCCATTTAAGGCCTTGTACACCTCGGTTGGGATCCCGTCTTTACCGGGTGCCTTGCCTGCACTCATTTGTTTAATGGCTTTTTGGATTTCCTCTATTGAAGGAGGGACGTCACGTTGTTCAATGGAGTGGTTTTGGGGGGATCTGGTCAAGGGTGCTTTGGTCGACTGAAGAGGGTCAGTTGAGAAGCTGACTGAAGTGTTCTTTCTACCTGTTGCTGATGCTTTTTTTATCTTTTATGAGAGTGTCACCATCAGAGGTTAGCAAGGGAGTGGTGGTGGGTTTTGATGACCCATAGACATAGATATATAAAGCTAATACATATAAGGACTGAGTATATGCAATTGACTGGGGCCCACTGGTGCTCTAGAGGAGAGCAGTTAGTAAGATACAGAATACCTGCCACACACATGTGCTGCTGAGGTGTCTGGTAGTCCTTTGTGGTATTTCCTTGGGGCAACTAAGTGGTAGAGTAGTCAGGATTACCTGAGTTCAGATTTGGGCTCAGATACATTCTAACAGTAAAACTGTGGCAAATCACTTAACCTCATTTACTTATCCCTGGCTTGCCCTTCTCTCTTAAGAGTTGTTTCTAAGAGAAAAGTAAGGTGTTTAAAAAGAATTTCCTTTCAAAGAATTAAGGTGAATACATACGATGTATATGTATATTTATGGTACACATGCACATACATACAATGAATTCCAGTATAATGGAATCTTTGAGTTCTTCTGAGGTTGTAATTTTTTCCATTTCCTGTCCAAAAAGAGGGGAAGCCCCATCAGAGGTGACTTTAGCACCGTGTGTGACAGTTTGCTTCCTGTTCCTCGGGGATCAAGAATGGTTATTTCTTACCCCCCCCCCCCCAAAAAAAAAGAATTGTTATTTTTCTTCTTGATTGGATAGGAGACTAGTGAGAGCATCAGATTCTAAACTAGGTAGATTTGGGGAGATATGGGTAACTCTTTCTCTTTTCCCCTTCCCCCCAGTCCCCATTCTATACATCTCTCAGCAGGAGTGCTTGCTTTGTGTTTTTGGATCCCAAATTTCTCTATTGTGACTTTATTGTGCATATTATTTATTTATTTTATTTCCTAGGCTATGCCAAGCTATAAATGCTATTTCTTCCCACTATTACTTAGCTCAATAAAAATCTGAGAAATGAATTATTAAACTTGACATTTGACAGATTCTAGGCCAGAGTCAAAAAGTTTTTTAACATTCTGTAGAAATAGGTGTTGAGGTCAGTGAGTGAAGAAAGATGTCTAGGAGTTTATCTATTGACCAACTAAGTCGTCTTTAGTTCTTATAACACGGGGCTTATTTTGTCCTCTAGTTGCCCCATGTAGAACAACAGTGGCATCCAGTGGCCACTTTGGTCAATAATGACCTTGCTTCCTTCTAGGTCTTCATGCCTACCTTCTCTTCTGCTTTGGAAAAAGCCTTTAGTCCTTTGGTTTGCTCTCATCTGAAAACCAAGTGAATCATGCCCCTGGGTAGAAAAAGATTTGTAAGATTACTTTGGTTTGGGAGATCTAGGATCTAATATGTGTGTGCTCTAAGGAGAGTGAGAATAGATGGAGAGTGGAGGTTTGAACAAGAAAGTTTGTGAAGGGGCGGGGCAGCTGGGTGGCTCAGTGGATTGAGAATCAGACCCAGAGACAGGAGATCCTGGGTTCAAATCTGGCATCAGACATTTCCTAGCTGTTCCCCTGGGCAAGTCACTTAACTCCCATTGCCTAGCCCTTACCACTCTTCTGCCTTAGAATCAATACCCAGTATTTTCTAAGATGGAAGGTAAGGTTTAAAAAAAAAAAAGGAGATCATGACCCTGAAGTTAACCTGGGAGACCCAATATGAGAGCTAGCACTTCTGCTGTCCTTCTGATTCCTGGTGCTTAGCTTTTGTGTGGGTGACAAGGTAGGGTATCTATCTGCTCTCCTTATGCACAGTAAAGCTTACTGTCTTCCACATAATAGTGGAAATTTAAGAGAAGTTTGAATAGCAAGCTCTGGGATTTTTGTAGAATTGAACCAGAGTGATTTAAAACGTCCTCTTGATCTAAGCCTCTTGACCCATAGGTCAGGATGAGAATGATTTGATACAGCTTTTACCTTGACTCTCCCATCCTTGTGTTCTCCTCTTTCTTACTATTGCCAAGTAATAATCCTAGCTTTCTACATGAGAATTTCCCCCATGTAAGCACAGAATTGCTTTGCTGTTTGTGTTTTCCTCAGAATCCCACACTGGGGTCTAAACTTAGTTACATGGTAGAATTAAGCACATGTGAGGATTCTTAGAACAGTTTAGGCTGATGTGACCTCCCAGGCTCTCCGTGATGCAGCACTTATGTCATCAATTTAGAGATGCTCTTGGGTCCTGTCTGATAAGTATCTTCCGGCTTTAACAGGAACTAAACCCCTGTCCTTCCCTTCCCCCCTTTCTCTAGGAGCTTGCCTCTGAGAAGTCAAAGGCAGCCGCTGGGGAAGCCAACGTGAAAAAACAGCTCTTGGCCAGGGAGCAAGAGATCGTGGCTGTGCAAGCCCGCATGAAAGCTAGCTACCGGGACCACGTGAATGAAGTGCAGCAGCTGCAGGGGAAGGTGAGGCGTTTGTCATCCTGCAGGCTGCAGGGCATAGAGCATTGGACCCTGGGGAGCATGAGTCTGACTCTGGGTTTGGACTACAACCAGAAATCCATTTCTGCTGGATGGTTTTCATTATACCTCAAGCACCAGGGTCACTTCTGACAGAGGAAGTCACATGGGGTGTGGGGATGATTGAATTCTTTTCAGGGGATCGTCATATAAACCACAGAGGGAGAACAGGAAAAGAGGGGCTACAGGAATATAGGATCTAAAAACTCTTATAAAAGAAGGTGGAACTGTTGCATTGGGCATTATCAAAAAATGTAAAGCATCAGGGGACCAGGCTCTACTTGTCTTGGCCCTGTCATTTACTTGCTTTGTGACCTTGAACCAATCATTGAATATCTTTGAGCTAGTTCCATACTTTCAAAAATAAGGACAGTAATCGCTGCCATTCTTCTCCTACATAGTGTTGTAGACAGAATCTGTTGAGGTAATGGATATGTAAGGGCTTTGGAAAATGGAAAGCATTAAGATCTTTGTGGAGAAAAGGTGAGGTTCAAGGGTGTTTCTCTCAGTTCAGGAATTGTTAAAGCTGTTTATTTTAGGAAATGAGCTGAGAAGGAAGGGCAGAAAATCTTATTTGTTATATTCCGTGACTTGCTACTGATTTTTCACCATGAGCCACAGATATTTTCTTTTAGCTTGATCTCTTGAAAAGTGGTAATGGGTCAGGAGAAGGAAAGGGAAACCTGTCTTCCTCTTGATCAATAAGAGGTTTTTTGGTTCGTGGTAATTTGTTTCATTTTATAAAATAAATTTCAAACTGTGTGACTACACAGAAGTGAAGCAAGAGAATATTTTTGAAGCTGTAGCCTGAATCTTTTTAAACAATCTGAGAGAGCTGTGGTGTAGAAATTTAGAAACCAGGAGGAATTTGAAATAGATTTTTTTAAAAGTCTAGTTAGTTAGTGACTTTTCAGAAGAGAACTATATGCTGTAGCCCTAGACTCCATAATGCAGAAAGCAAGTTTTGGTGTGGGTTTGGGAGTCTGTGTCCTCCAGGATCTTAAGGCATTCTTGATTGATATTCTTCTATACTCTAAAATTCATTTTCAGATTCGAAGTCTTCAAGAGCAGTTGGAGAATGGACCAAATACTCAGTTGGCTCGTTTACAGCAAGAGAACTCAATTCTGAGGGATGCTTTGAATCAAGCAACCAGTCAGACTGAGAGCAAGTAAGCTTTAATATTCACTGATAAGAAATAGAAATTTGAACACATTTGCTGAATAGCCCATGCCTTATTGTCATGGCCCTCTTTGACAGCTTGTGACAGCTATTGACTCCTTTTCAGAACAGTATTTTTTAAAAATTTGTAATTGTAGCATATGTTAAATTTAATTTAGAGAATAGTGAAAACAAAGATATCTTTTTCCCTATCAGTTCAGTGACACCCTAAAATCTATGGGTCTTTGGACCCCAGATTAAGAATTCCTGAACTCTGTGAAAAAGGAATGCTTTCCCTTGTGAGGAGTGAGTTATGTTTCTGTGGATTTGAATAATATAGAGGAGGCAGTTTTTCTATTTCTGCCCCTACAAGTCCAGCATTCAAATTCTGGCTCCTGATTATTACAAATGAAGGCTAGAGGATAATGCCATTTTCTGTGGACTAAAATCTGGACTCTCAATCTTTTTCTCTTCTACACCATGAATAGCATTTTATTAGGTGCCCATCTTGTGAATAGTATGTTTCATTATCACTCTTGAAATTGGGATTGGTCATTGTGGGTCAGAGTTCTTAAGTCTTTCAAAGATGTTTTTCTATATAATTTTGTTATTTTATAAATTCTTGGTCCTGTTCATTTTATTCTACATTAACTCATAGTGGTCTTCCTAGGTTTCTCTAAAACTGTCCCCTTCATCATGTTGTCAGTGGTATTCCATTACATTCATATTACATAATTTGTTTGGTTATTTTCCAAATGAGGAACCCTTTCACTTAGATTCCAGTTATTTTGACCACCAAAAAACTGCTTTAAATATTTTTTTAAATATGAGTCTTTTCTCTTTGGGGGCAAAGGCCTAGTATTGATACTACCAGGTGTAAAGATTAGAATTAATAATTTGATATTCCAAGTGTTATTTTAATGCTATTTATTAAAAATCAACTTGGAGCAAAAAGGGGGAAATTGGACAGAGAGCAGGATGTGCTCAAAAACCGAAACTAAATACAAAATTAACCCATGATACATGACAGGAAAAGGGAAAAGGGGATTGTGGGAAATGTAGTCTCTAGGGTTCAAGATTCTGAATGGGTCAATGTGGATGCGAAAACGGGGGTGGGGGGGGAATAGTTCTAAATTGGTTAAGCAACTTTTCAAGTCATAGTTAATGTTATAGGGGGTCTGGACTTCTAATTAATATAAGCTTTATGGTTTTCTTGCATAATCACCAGCTTTAGATGGTCCCATTTTCATCTTTCTTTGTAGGTAATCAATCATTGCTTTTTAACATGCAAGAAGTTGTAACTTTCCAAGCAGTTTTTTTTTTCCTCTGTAAGGCATCTGACTCAGTGTGGTTCCTTAACCTAGGGTCCATGAATTCCTTTAAATATATATATAGTGATAATTATATACACATATATTTAAAATAACTTTTGTTTGTTTTCCTGGAAACTTTATGTTGCAAAGATAGTTTGGGTACCTCTTTGGGAGGCAGCATGGTTTAATGGAAAGAACTTCGGCCCTGGAGTTGGAAGATTTGGTTTCCAAATCCGGCCCTGCTACTTTGTACAGTTCTCTTTTTGGACTTTATCCCCTTCCCTTTTTCCCAGTTCTCCCCCTCTCCCTATCTGGAAATGAGAGGATTGAACACAGATAATTAAGTTTTCTTCCAGCTTTCAAGTTCTATCAGTCTATGAGTATTTTATAAGACTCTTCATTAGTTCCCTTTTCTTCAGCTCAAAAATTAGCTGAGGACGTAGGAAATGTGAATTAACAAAGTACATTCTGCACTAATGCCTAAATGCTTTATAATTCAGGAAAGTTTGTTCCTGATTGCAGGGCTTGTTTGCACTGAGAGGAGACATGAAAAGATGGGTTTTTTTAATCTTCTCTATAAACTTCCAGCAACAGCTCTCATAGAATTGAGCCTTATCGATGAACATAAATTCATTTTTTATTTTGAGTTTCCTAGGGTTAAAAGTTTTATTTTTTTCTCTTAAACTAGAAAATTCTAAAATATATTGTTTATCATGAAAAATATATTTTAAAATTTAACTTTAAAAAAGCTTTATCAATTTTTGCTTTTTGGTTTTCTATTACATTTACTCTTTTTAAAACATCATTGTTACTTCTTAATTACCTCCTAATGAAACCCTTCTTATAAATTAAAAAAAAATGTAATTGGATAAAGCAAATGTGACATTTGACCCATCATCTACTGTGTCTGATAAAGAATAAGTTTCATTCTTTACCTATGGACCACTACCTTTCTATTGAGAAGTGTGAGGTATTTGTCAATCAAGAGCAATCATTGAAGGGGGCAGCTGGGTGTCTCAGTGGATTGAGAGCCAGGCCTAGTGATGGGAGGTCCTAGGTTCAAATCTGGTCTCAGACACTTCCCAGCTGTGTGACCCTGGGCAAGTCACTTAACCCCCATTGTGTAACCCTTACCACTGTTCTGCCTTGGAACCAATACATGGTATTGATTCTAAGATGGAAGGTAAGGGTTTTATTTTTAAAAAAAGAAGAGAGCTAATACACAGTATTCCAAGATGGAAAGTAAAGGTAAAAAAAAAAAGAGCAATCATTGTATTGATCTGAATTCTTATGTCTTCTAATGTTTTCCGTTACATTATTGTAGCCTTTGAATTGCATTCTCTTTAAAGTGGTACATGCCTCTTGAGAGAATTAGCTTTTGTAAATTTCCTAAAACAGAGGGGTTATCTGGCTCATAACTTTTCACTTTTTTTTAATTAACTTTTTTTAGTGAACAAAATTTGATTCCTTCTCCCTCTCCCCATTGAAAGAGGAAAACCCCTTGTTATAAAACATGCATAGTTAAGCAGAAAAATTCCTGTATTGGCCATGTCCAAAAACATATATGTCTCATTCTATACTCTTTGAGTCCATCACTTGAATCCTGGTTAGTTATTGCATTGATCACAGTTTTTATAGCTTCAGAGTTGTTTGTTTTTACAATGGCAAAGTTGTAGAAATTATTCTCCTGGTTTTGTCACTTTACTCTGAAACAGTTCTTATAAGTCTCTTCAGGTCTTTCTCTAACTGTCCCCCATATAGCAGAGTAGTATTTCATTATAGGAATATTCATTTCCTGAGCTTGTCAGAATCCTGAAGAAAAATCATGAGAGGCAGAGTTAGTTGTGAATCACTTTGCATTTTCCAACCAAGCCTTTCATGCTTCCCTGGAATTCTGTTTTCTTGTTGATGGGGGGAGGGGGGATCTGTTCTCATTAGCCATGGGGTTTCAAGTAGGTTAGCTTAGAACAACTCCCTGAGCTCTCAATCTGTCCTAAAGCCATAATTGTTTTTTAGGCAGAACACAGAACTTGCAAAGCTAAGGCAAGAGTGCAGTAAGCTCACAAAAGAAGTGGCTGAAAAGTCTGAAGCCGTGCAGCAGGAAGAACAACAGAAGAAGAGCCTAGAGATCAAAGCTGCAACCTTGGAAAAACAGGTCCAGCAGCTACAGGTGAGACATTGATCTGGTCCCTCCTTTGGGGCTGTGCTCAGTGTGTGGTAAGGAGAGATGGTGGGACCTGTTTGCCTATGGGCCCATAGACTTTTTTCTAGGAAATTTTTTGGGTTTGAGCTGATCTGTCCACCCTAGCTCAGCTCTTCTCCTTTGTGATGAATGAAGTGCATATATTTGCTGATGACATAGCTGGACAATGTTAACAGACGAGCATAAAAAACTAGCAACTTCTTTTTATGTGTGGAACCTTGATAGACCTGCTTAGGCTCAAGTTCTTACTGGGCTCTAATTGGCTGTGGAGGCATGGCCACTTATTTGAAGAACCTGCTTATTTTCACCCACTGTGTAATCCCTGGAAGTTTCTGTTTTTGTTGCAGAAAATTGTCTCAAAGTACAGTCCTTTTCCCACTCAGAAGAGGCTTTTATACATCTGGCAGTTTGTAAAAATGAGGATAACAATGTCAAACACTTCTCATCCAAATCAGTCAGAATGCTTCCCTTCTAAAGGCTTGTGTCCAAAAAGCAGAAGCCACTTGGCAATAAAAACTAACAATATTCAGGGGTATAGAGAAAATCTTCATGTTATGCCAGGTTTTTTTTGTCTGGATTTTTGGATATAAAGGAAATTATTATTTGAGGTACTTTTGGTCCTGTTTATGTGGGTTGTCATTGCATGAGTGAAGGAACATGTTCATAGCAGGTAGGTGTAGTTAGGAGATCAATGGACCCCAGGATTTAGGAAACTTATGTTCTAGGTCTAGTTCTACCCAATAATTAGCTGAATGTCTTTGGACAATTCACTTAACCTCCCTGGACATCAGTTTCCCTATCTGCAAAATGAGAGGGTTTGATTAAGATTTCTTCCAGCTCTAATATTCTGTGACATGTCTATTTTTTTTCTTCCATTTTTTTCCCCAAAGGGAAGAGTAATTTGTTATTGTCTCTTATTTCTGGTGGTTTGCATTTTCTCCTCCCTGTATGGAAATCTGAGGTTGGAATTGTTTATCCTGTGGGCATAGATATGTCTTCAGTAGCTTAGGGTACTAATTTCAGGAATCATCCCTTTGGCTATTTGAATGTAAATCTTTTGCTTTTCCTATTTGGGAACCATCTTTCCCTAATTAAGGCTTCTTACTTTGGAGACTTAAACTTCCTTGGAATCTGAATGGATGTGAACTCAATGGCTGGTGTTTTAAGTTTTCATCATATTATATATGCTTTCTTCCTTCCTGGCAAGAATGTATATCTCTTGGAGGGAAGAAGGCTCTGAAACTTGACTCTCTCTCTGACTGGCAACATTATGGAACCTAGTGAGAAGAAAGCAGGTGTTGTGTATGTGTTCAACCCATCATTACACATGCCATATTTTAACAGAAGCTTTGGAAACATGAGGGTTTCTTCATTAGCTAGCAGACCTCTCCTCTCACATGCCTGACCCACTGAGTTATTTTACTGTTGTAAAACTTCTCAAGGCTTAACAGTTCTATCTAGATCCCTTAAGTGCTTGTTCTAAGCACTGAGACTAAATAGACAAAAATTGAACAGTTTCTTGCAGTCAGTAAGTTTACCTTCTACTGGGAAAAAGCAATATGAATACAGAGAACAAAATTCCAACAAAATAAATTTAAAGTGATTTGGGAGGGGAAGGAACTAAGTGGGGGAATTAGGTAAGACCTCTTGAATGAGTTGGCACTTCTGTTGAATCTTGAAGGGATGGAGGGTCATGGGATTCTAAGAGGCAGAAGTGCATTTGAGGCATGCAGGCAAGAGATACAAGCAGACTAGTTTAGCTTAAACAGAAAATGTAAAGAGAACCACAGGATTTCAAATGTCAGACAAGTTCATATTTGATTCTAGAAGAAACTAAGAAATGAAGCATCAGTAAATTTAATGGTCCCAGGAAAGCAACCCTGACCACAAGCAGCAGCTGATTTCTAGTGCCCTATATTGGTTAGGACCAGTACTACTCTTGTTACAAGTATACAAGTAAGCTGGGTAAGGAAGAACTCACAGATTAGTAACATTTCTTTGTATACAACTACTTAGTCATTCCTCAATCATTTTTGCTACATTTGTCTGCATGTCCCTCCTCTTTCCCTGGGGGAGGGAATAGATTTAGTGTGTCCCAAACCATCTCTTTAAAATAGTCAGTTTGAATAATACCAGATTCGAAGTCAAACTTACCACATCTATCTGTTCATCTGTCTACAAATAAGGGCATTTTTCCCTACTCCTTTAAGCCTGCAGTGCTGTTCTCAAGCAGTCTTTCAAAGTTGACTGAGAGTGGCTATCAATCAACATCTTCCAGATATCTGAGATGGAGCTTGCCTAGACTTATGACTTGAGCTCACAGAGAGAAGGAAGAAATTCTTTTATAGTCTCCTTATTTCTTCTGAGCATTTCTAACCAAGAGAATGACTATCCTCTTACTCTAAAGGTTCTAATATTGATTTGCTCACTGATCAAATGTTCTATTTAAAGTGTAACGGTTAAAAAATTATGGTTGGACTAAATACATAATCATGTGGTTGCCAAAATTAATATATCTCAAGTCAAAATGACTTTATAGCAGTATTTATAAAGTAGAGGGAATGAGTGAAAGTAGAGAAATGATAGAGAAGGTATCTATCCTATCATGCTAGATAATTACTGTGACCTGGTTCGAATCGGGCAGGGCTCATTAACTCCACCAGAGGATCATAGATTGGAGGGACTGGTGCTGAATAAAAGAAAGGGTTCTAGCTATGAGGCTTCCTCCAAGACAGGAGGCCTTTCTAGAAGCTAGTCCCTTCAGGAACCAAGAAAGGAGTCAGCCTTTTCACTCACCCATGTGATAGTCCAAAGAGAAGATCCAAGAACAGTCTTACCTGAATCAGTCTGAGGTCCTAAGCTGGAGCTCCTCCAAGGCCAAGTTCAAAGGAGAAAGTGCTCATCACAAAAAGTTGCAACTACTTTTAAAGACCTTTCTTTGTGTCACTTCCTGTGCCTTTCTTCCACTTTATGTGGACCAATCACAGTTTTAGAATTTTCTTAGGCCTGCCCAGGGGGCAGTCAGTCATTTCTAAGTTGTCGCCCAGTTTAGCATGTGGGTTGTGGACCACCCCTCACTTAAGGAAACATGGGGGTCTAAACACTTCTGGTGACTAAATCTAAAAGTGGGCAGGGGGAGTTAATCCCATCTTCACATAAGTTAGCTTTGAATGGGTAAAAAAGATTTGGCAGCAACTCAGAACATCAGTAATGAAAGTATCTTTCAGTTTATTCAAAAAAGTTTATTCAAACAATTACTTTGACTTCTTTGCGTTCTGTACTTAACCCCCTTGGCTAAGGGGTATAAATTTCAAGATATGATTCCAAAGATACCTCTTGAGGAAACTAGAGATGCCACGCAATTTTTTTTAGTGGGTTCTGGGGTCAAGCAAGAAAATCATATTGCATCCTTTTCTTAGTTTGAGAATTTAACATTTTACCCCCCACCCCCTCTCTTCCAGGTTTCTCAAAAAGAAAAAGAAGACTCCCTCCAGAAGAGACTGGATGAAGTGAGCGGAGAGCTTCGTAAATCACAATCCAGCAACAAAAACCTTTTGGCTGACTTGGAGAAAGCAAAAGGAGATAGGCAGAATATTGCTGGTTAGATAATTCTGTTACCTCCTTCTCCTTATGTGTTAGGTAAACCTGAATAGCAAAGGCAAACCAAGCTGGCTACCATTTTCCCAAAGATTAGAGATGCCAGTGTCTTCTGCTAGTTAACAAAACCCTTCAAGCTTTTCCCTCCATGAATTTGTGCCAAAGGCACATCTATGTTCCCTCATTCTAGTTCTAGCCAACCTCTTTTTTGATGTAAACTCCTTCCCCAACTGGTTTTGAAATGTATCATGAGTGAGAAAAATGAATCCCTAGAGTTTAGGTGTGGCCATGACTGTTCATGAATATGTACACAATTCCTATTGTCACTTCTTGGCTCTGTCTCTAATTGGAAGAGAGAAAGAATTGTTCATTCTAAAGTCAAAGAATTACAGGATCACTAGCCTGAGTGTTGGAAAAAGTCTAAGGGTAGTGGGAAAAGAGAGGAAGGAATTGGACTTGGCTGAAGAACCTCTGGGTTTCGAATTTTGTCACCTGCTGTCCCTATGATTTTAGGCAATTCCCTTTTTACCTCTGTAACCTTCTGTTTCATAGAATCATATATTAGAACTGGGGAGACCTCAAAAGCCATCAAGTCCAACACGCTCATTTTTCAGCTGAGGATCAATGTCCTCTGCTTCTAGATCCAGGGCTTTTTACATATCAGTAAAATATAGGTATTATATTAGGGGACTCCAAAAGCCCCTTCCAGATCTAATGAAATAATATTTTGGAACTACCCCAGGCCCATCCAGCAGGCAGCTGCATGAACTCTGGTAAAATGGCTTTGAATGAGAATTCTTTCCCGAGATGGTACAGGAAGTTGATGGGAAAATATCACTTAATTTGTGGAAAATAAAGAAGGGGCATAGCTCAAATATATGTCCAGTTAACCTAAACATATTCATTAAACTTAATTTCAGAAAATGAACATTTTTCCAGGTCACACCTTGAGACATCTCATGAACTAGTGAAAAATTCACAAATATATAGACTTAATTAGGTTTCTGCTTTCCTGATATGCATTTTTCATACCACCATTTCCCTAGGGGTTGCAAAGCCCATATTTTGTATAATTTCATCAGCTCAGCCTCTGCTTTGTGTAGTGGATGAAGATGGAAGAGTGGTTAGAGCTGCAGAGTATTAGGAATATAAAGACTTTGGGGGAAAGGGGTAATACTCCCAGTAAAAGTCATATCATCCTAGTTTGTACTCATATGAATTAGAATTTGCCAAAGTGAAATAAATTTTCCTGGGCCATGCTTTTCAAACCAAATCAATCACCAACCTAATTTTATAGTATTGGAGTAATAGTTTGAAACCTTTTCCCCTTCCCTTAAAATTATGAAAGTTAATCCCATCTCTTTTCAGAGGAAAATTTGGGGAAGATTAATGTTCTTCCCTGTCTGCTCATTGGCTATAATTTTAAGCAGTTAATAACAAAATCATCATCATTATTTTTTTCTTATTAGGCAGCCTAGTGTAGAGGTTAGAAAAGGAAAGTGTAGGTTCAAGAAATCTTTCCTCAAGACACTTAGTGTATGATTCAGGACAAGTAATTCACCTTCCTCTCCTTTGGTTTCCTCATTTCTAAATTAGGGATTATAATACCTCCTGTCCTGCTAGGTTTCTCATGAGGATCAAATTAAACTATGAAAAACAGTTTGTAAACCTTTATAGACTATCTAAATGCAAGAAATTGTTGTATTTAGACTCCCATTTAAAGCTATTAATGCTTTTACCACCTTAGCAGAACAGGGAGGTATTATAGTAGCAGATACATAAATTCTGGAGAGAACAGACAGGGAATCATTTCTTGATTATCCTACTTTATTTATTCCCTTTCCCCCTCACTTTTTCTGTTGTAGAACTGCGTACCAAATTACAGTCCTCAGAAACAGAGGTGAAAAGCAAGTCTGAAGAGTTGAATAAACTCAAAGGAAAACTGTCGGAGTCCAGTTCAGAAAATGTACAGCTAACAGAAAGAATTAAATCCATCGAGGCCCTCCTGGAAGCTGGCCAGGTCAAAGAAGCCAAAGATGCCCAGGTTGGGACTCATCACCCTTTCTTTCACATAGGCCTGTTCATGAATATTCAGCAAGGGCTATCCATGTCTTTGGCAAGCTCTTTGGGAGCTCCTGACCATAGCTACTTTCTCTCTTTTCCTACTTTTTGGTCCATCATTGACATGAAATATAGAAACCAGCAGGTGGGGAAAAAAGGGACTTTATCTTTTATTAAAAGCAAAGGAAAAATTCAGGAAAATCTTGCTAATGAGCATCTATTTTGTCTTTTCACCTTAGGCTAGCCAAGCAGAAGTGGACCAGTTACAAGCAAGGTAAGACTGAAAAGCTGAGTGGCTAAATGATATCCACTGATTTTTTATTTTATTTTATTTTATTTTTTTCAGTAAGGTCTTGGATTTTCAGAAAAAGGCCATTTTAGAGCTTCCTTTTTTTGTTTTCTCTGCATTGACTACTATGCTAAGGATAAATAGAAAATAAGACTACTATGTGAACAGTGATAGATGTACACAATCACCATAGGGTGATTTAAAATACTTTTGAGTAGACTGGTAATTGTTTTATGTACATATTTAAAAGGTAGGATTAAAGCTATACAATATTGGTTATTTGGGAAATTAAATTTTAGGGACATTGCAAAACTCACTGTCAGAACAGATATTTCAATAGTCCTGGTTTATTCACTGGTCTATAGAGTTGGGATAGGATTAGCCCAAGCTGGCTGAAGTGCATGATTATTTGTTTTTATTGAGATGACTTTAGTTTGCCCCAAATCTTTAGGGTTTTTTCTTTTTTTTTCTTTTTCTTTTTCTTTTCTTTTTTTTGGTATCTTCAAACCAACTGACCAGTGCTACATTCTTTCACTACTGCCTGTCCTACACAAGATGTCAGCCATGCAATAATGGAAATAAACGTAATCTGTAATAATTAAAATGCTACATGTAATATTTAGAAATTGGTTTTGTTAAATAATATTAGTTTAAAAAATTGTTGTGGTCGCCGTTTATAAAATTAACTCTTAAGTCACAAGGATGATAGTAGCTTTTAACAGTTTAGTTTAATATAAATATAGTAAAGGAAGGAAGGAAGGAAGAGAGAAAAAGATAGATAGATAGATAGATAGATAGATAGATAGATAGATAGATAGATAGATAGATAGATAGATAGATAGATAGATAGATAGATCCTAGCCTACCACACTAAAGTATGGTCTGTAGAATTTCAGCTCACTCCCCGACAAGGTTCCGATCTCCATGTGGAAGTTTAATAGTGTCTTGGGAGCAAGAGTCTTACCCACAAGGGTGTCTTCTGCCTGAGCCACCAAGCCAAGTGGAGTAAAAGAATCAATCCCAGAAAACTTCTTTCTCCGTTTTTGACCTGCCTGGCTTTGGAATCAGTACCATATTTGTGTCATAAAAGGAATGTGGTAGAACTCCCTCTTTGCTTATTATGTCAAATAGTTTGTATAGTATTGGGATTAGCTATTCTTTAAATGTTTGGTAGAATTCACTTGTGAATCCATCAGGCCCTGGGGAATTTTTCTTAGGGAGTTCTTTAATGGCCTGTTCAATTTCTTTTTCTGATATGGGATTATTTAAGAATTCTATTTCTTCTGTTAATCTAGGCAGTTATATTTTTGTAAATATTCATATCACCTAGATTACCATATTTATTGCCATATAATTGTGCAAAATAGTTTTTAATGATTGCCTTAATTTCCTCTTCTCTTCATTGGAGGTGAGGTCTCCCTTTTAATCTATGATACTGTTAATTTGGTTTTCTTCTTTCCTTTTTTTTTTAATTAGATTGACCAGTACTTTGTCTATTTTTTTTTTCAAAATACCAGCTTCTAGTCTTATTTATTAGTTCAATAGTTCTATCACTTTCGATTTTATTAATTTCTCCCTTAATTTTTAGGATCTCTAATTTGGTTTTCTTCTGGGGGTTTTTAATTTGTTCACTTTAAAGTTTTTTGATTTGCATGTCCAATTCATTGACCTCTGCCCTCCCTAATTTGTTAATATATGAACTCAAGGATATAAAATTTCCCCTGAGTACTGCTTTGGCTGCATCCCATAGAGTTGGAAAAGATGCCTCATCATTGTCATTTTCTTCAATGAAATTATTGTTTCTATGATTTATTCTCTAACCAATTTTAGAGAATCATATTATTTAATTTCCAATTTATTTTTGATTTGGCTCTCCGTGTACCCTGCCTTATGATCTGAAAAGGTTGCATTTATTATTTCTGCTTTTCTACATTTGTATACCATGTTTTTATGACCTGGTATATGGTCAATCTTTGTGAATGTACCATGTGCTGCTGAAAAGAAGATGTATTCCTTTTTGTCCCTATTTATTTTTCTTCACATATCTAATTATATAACTAATTTTTCTAAGATTTCATTTGCATCTTTTACCTCTTATTTATTTTTTGATTTGATTTATCTAAATTTGATAGTGGTAGGTTCAGGTCTCCCACTAGTATAGTTTTACTTATCTGTTTCCTCCTTCAATTCTACTAGTTTCTCCTTTAGAAATTTGGATGCTATACCATTTGGTGCATACATGTTGATTAGTGATATTTCCTCATTGTCTATACTCCCTTTTAATCAGGTCTATTTTTACTTTGGCTTTGTCTGATATCATGATTGCAACTCCTGCCTTTTTTCTATCAGTTGAGGCCCAATAGGTCTTGCTCCGACCTTTAATTCTGACCTTGTGAGTATCTACCCAACTCAGATGTGTTTCTTGTAGACAACATATGGTGGGATTTGGGGTTCTAATCCACTCCCCTATTCATCTATGTTTTCTGGGTGAGTTCATCCCATTCATGTTCAAAGTTATGATGGTGATTTTGGAGATAGAAAGAGGGTGGTGTTATAGTCAAAAGAATGGTTGCCTTAGAACTGTGACCGCGAACATGGCCTAGGCCTGAGCCTTAAGAGAGAGATCAGTCAGTCTTTAATCACTCACCACGAGAGTTTGTCCCAAGCAAGATTCTAGTGTTCAGAGAGACCCAGCTACTACAACTAGTCTGAATTCAGCTTCCAAGGCTGAATTCCCTTTCAGCCACCAAGTCAGAGACCAGCCTCCAATTCAGCTCCATAGCTGGATTAAGTTCAGAGGCCTTCCGACCTCCTTTTAAATTCTCTCCTTTTAAAGGAGAATTTTCTCCCATGTCACCTCCCCTAAGTTTTCACATCTACCAATCACAGTAGATGTTTTCACAGGACTGACCATTCTTAATCCACATCTTCTTTAGTTCTCAACTTCTCTGGGTAGACTAAAACTTCACACCCCTTTTTTGTTAAACTTGCTTGTACTTTTAGTGATTAATTTGACTTTCATAGGTACTTAGCACCTTTTTGTATTTGATCTAAAAATAGACCTAGCTTAAGGGTTTTAGCTTTAATACTTTTATACTTTTATACTTTAAGTATGGGCTGGTTACCTTTCCATTGTTCGGTAAAGAGTTCACAACTTTATCTTCCCCTAAAATATGCCTAAGTATGGGTGGACTAATGTAAAGTTCTCACATACATTCCTGACTAAGTACCTCCATTGTTTAAAATGGGAAATAGCCTGAACCAAATGTTCTAAGGTAGAGTCTGAGAAATTTTAAAATTCACAATGGCATTAGAAAGTGGGCTTCAGTGGGGAATAGTGAGGAAAGAAAATAGTTGAGAAACTACTTTTTGTTTCCCTGAAGTTTTGAGATTCACATATTTCCTACTCTGAAAATGAGGTGTCTGGGTGGTGTAGTAGAATGCTGTTGGAGTCAAGAAAATTGAGTTCAAATTCTGATACTTAATAGCTGTGTAACTTGTGTAAGTCATGACCCCTCTCGGCTATTGTTTCCTTATCTGTAAAAAGGCCTAGCAAACAGGGCTATTATATGGATCAAATAAGATAATATATGCAAAACACTTTGTAAATCCTAAATCACCATATAAAATTTTTTTTATTATTTATAGTATTATCTACCAAGGTAGACTTTATGAATGATTGTTCATTGGATTGGGAACCCTATTCTAAAGTGTCATGAAGTAGATCAGACCATTCTCATTTGAATTGCTACCCATTTGGAGAGTGGGCTAACAGAATATTTTGAAAGCAAGAAAATAATACCCTCTTATTCTCTTTAGGCTTAAAGATCGAGAGGCCCGGGTAACATCTTTGGAAAAGGAAGCTACAGAGCTAAAGGAGGCTGTCGAGCAGCAGAAACTAAAAAATAATGTAAGGGTCTGCGCTAGAGGGAATTGTGGGGCATAGGGGCGTTGGGCAGAGTCAGTGTGAAGTAAAGGACCCGATATTCTGTGCATATTTTTATTTGCTCCTTGTTCTGTGAAAACCCACTATGGAACAACAGCCCCCAACAAGCAAACAATTCTCCCCAAACCCCTAAGGGAGGGAATTTAGCTCAAGGAAATTATTTTAGCTTTTCTTATCCACTACCTACTATGAACTGCATGCCTCCCTAACCTAACCCTGTTTACATTATGACTTCACCATAAATGTTCTTCCTCTCATGTTCCTTTCCCCTCCTGTGGTACTGGCAGTGAGAGAGTAGGGCAAAGAAGAGAATCCCGGATTTTGAGTCTCTTTGAGGGGGCTTTTTCTACCTTTAGTCTTGGTGACAGGAATCTCGGAGTTTCTAATCTTATCTTCACAGTATTAGGCTCCAACCTTGGACTTATTTTTTCTTAAAAGTATGTTAAGCTCTGACCAAAGAAGCCCTTAGCGCAGAGACAGCTGAGTGGGTGGGGTGAGCACCTAATTGACAATCCAGTCTACTCATTAAGCATTTATTCAACTCCTACAAAGTCCTGGCCACTGGTCTCTGGGCATATGAAGACAGAAATAAAACACTTCCTATCTTCAAGAAACTTTCTTCTAGGGGAAGTGTTATGAAACTCCAGGATTTCTAAAATGAGGTCCATGATTTCTTAACATGTGGGGTGTTTCAAAAAAAATGTTGACAGCTGTATTTCCCTCTGATTGGTTCCCTTAGTAAATCAATGTATTATAATTTGTGCATTTAAAAACAAACTGGGGGGGAAAGGACCCCTAGGTTTCACCAAACTGCCAAAGGGGCCCACCGCCTGATAAAAATAAAAACAAAGTATATTCAAGGTAAGTATAAAACTTCTACAAGGTGAGGAGATGCTAATAATAGAGGAAGTCTGGGGGAAACCCTCTTGTAAGCGATGACACTTGAATGAAACTTTGAGAGGGGTGCTAGGAGTTTGAAGATGTGGCAGCAAAGACACAGAGGATTCAGAACTTTGGAAGATGACTTGCAAAGGCATGGAGGACAGAAAGTAGGCCTATTTGCCTGAAGTATAGACTATATGAGGGGAGGAATATGGCCTGGAAAGAGCAGTCAGCTTTAGATTGTGAAGGGCTTTAAATGCCAGAGAAAGGAGTTATTTCTCATCTTACTGACTCCTGGGTCACTGAAGTCACCAAAGCTGTTTGTGGAGATGTGTTATTGCTCTGTTAATGCAGGTTAATGCAGGTGGTGGTCACCTACTGAGTACCTAGTGTTGTGTTGGAAGGCAGTATGTTTTTTGGTATCTTATATTCATTCAATCAATCAACATTTATTCATTTAAAAATACATTTCATTGAAGCCTTTTGTATTTACACCATAGCAATTTATTAACTATTTACTGTGTTTAGAACCCAGTGTTGGGGACTAGGAGAGAGAGCATTTAGTTAAAACATAGTGCCTGCCCTTGTTGAGTTTTCACAATATTAAGAACTTAAGCTAGAAACACATACACCCTCACTATACACACATCAGATACGTGTGTGTGTGTGTGTGTGTGTGTGTGTGAGTGTGTGATATGTAATATTTTGTATTAGATAGGTTCAGGCTTAGGACAGAGTGTGAGATGTGAGGGATACAATACTTCAAACTGGAGAACCAGAAGATTTTGTGGTGTAGGTAGCATTTAAATTTAGTTTAAGGGATAGGAAGGACTTCACAAGTAAGGGAGGGGAAGGACTTTCCAAGAATGGATTATAGCATGAGTGCAAAAGCATATTCAGGGAGCCCCAGGACATGTATGTTTTGGGAATAGAGTCCAGTTTGGAGGGAGTTTGAAATCTATGATAAAAAATACCAAGATGAGCTGTACAAAGAAGGGGTTGCCAGCTTGAGGAGGGCCTAGAGTGTCAGGAAAAAAACTTAGAAGTGTACTTCTTAGAAGAGAGCCAGGGGCAGCTGGGTAGCTCAGTGGATTGAGAGCCAGACCTAGAGACGGGAGGTCCTAGGTTCAAATTTAGCTTCAGACACTGTGTGACCTTGGGCAAGTCACTTAACCCCCATTGCCTAGCCCTTACCACTCTTCTGCCTTGGAACCAATACACAGTAATGATTCCAAGACGGGAAAGTAAGGGTTTCATTTAAAAAAAGAAGAAGAAAGCCACCAGGATTTTTTATCAGAAGAGTGATGTGACCAGAGCAAGGACCATGCATAAAGGAGATTATTCTGGAAGTGGTATAAAGAGTGGAGGCGGGAAGAACCAGTAGGAAAATATTGGAATAATCCAAGAGAATGGAGTGGGGTAGCTAGAAGTTTGACTTGCCCTAATTGTGTCTGCCATGAACTTTTTGGCACAGGGAAGCTTGAGGCCATGCATTCTTCTCCAAGAGCTTCAGAGAGAACATACCGTTAAATGTAGTTAGAACTTAAATCTGGGTCATCAGATGATAAGCCCTAGACTCTTTATACTAGAGCAAACTGTCTCATCATGTCCCTGTCCTCTCCTACCCCCAAAGTGGTTGATAATATTGCAGGAATCCTCAGCCTTTTTTGTGTCTGGTGAAGGATATGAACTCCTCAGAACCCTGTTTTTAAGGCATGAAATTTTTTAAAAATCTGCTTACAAAGGAAACATTATATTGAAATACAGTTATTGAAATATTTAAAAAACAAACTCAGGTCTAAGAACCCTTGACACAGTATGATCCATCAACGGAATATTTTTAAAATCTTTCTCTCCAAGGAAAGGTAATGAAACATCATGCCAGTCATTTGAGAGGGGAGGGAAATAAATCCTTTAGCTATACTGTCTCATCCTTTTTTCCTCTCCTTATCTCAGTATATATCATCTATAAAAAGGACATTCTGTGTCCTAATAGCAAGCTAGGACTGCTTCTGTTATGTGCTAAGAGACACGGTAACCATATGTTTAAAGGCTCAAGCACAACTTAAAAATTGATGGATCATAATAATGGGAAATTAGATACCCAGTCTTCTGGATGCAGCATTCCATTACTGGGAAAAGTCATCTACCTAGTGTCCTCTGTGAGCAAAAGATCTGAAGTTATACTTTCTGCATGTCTTTGAGGTTTATGAGTGTGTTTGACTGGCCACATTAGTCCTGACCATTGTTTCCTGTCTTAGGACCTCAGAGAGAAAAACTGGAGAGCAATGGAAGCTTTGGCATCTGCTGAGAAAGGATGTGAGGAGAAACTGAGTTCTTTAACCAAAGCAAAGGTTGGATGTATTTCATGTTCAATTTCTGTCTGTTAATAATGTCAAAACTAGTTGAGCCAAATACATTCAAAATATAGACTGTTGATGACTGGGATTGGTTGAGTCTCTTTGAAATTCTCAGGAAATTTGGTACATAAAATACTTTACTTAGGTAAAGTCTTCTCCCATTCTCTTTTGAATGAGGAAAATAAGCTGTTACTCTATAATTTTCATACCTTGCCCTGTAGGTGTTAACTAACACAGAGATCCTGTTATCATCAGGTTCATTAGGGTATTACAGCTAATGTTTTTTAGCAAGTTATTTTATCTCATTAAATTTGTTTCCTTTGCTTACCCAACCATCCAACAGATGCCTTTTCATAGGTTTTTTGAATTTATCTTTTAAAAATAAAATGCAAGTGACTGGTAACATGTTAGGAGAAAAAAAAAACCTAAAATATTTCCAACTGCATGGGTTTGAGTTTTCCATTCATTAGTTGAATCCAATATAATGGCATTTTTTCATAGCAACTATTATAAAATTTTCTTTGTCCTTCTAATTATCAGGTTAGAGAAACCACTTTCAGAAATGAGAACTGAGCTGGTTGTGTCAAATGCATTTGACCTTAAGAGTTCCTATTAACTTTTGATCCTTTATGGAGTTGTAGCTAAATATCGTAAGGCAGCTAGGTGGCATCAGGAGTCAGGTAGACCTGATTCAAATTCAGCCTCAAATACTTAATAGTCATTTGAGTCTGGAGAAATCATTTACTCCTGTCTGCCTTACTTTCTTCCTAAAGAGAGTACCTATCTCTCAGGATTGTTGTGAGGATAATTATAAAGTGCTATTATATAAATGCTAATTATTGCTCTTAGTATTTTCATATTAAAGAAAGAAAAACATTCTCTTCTACATGTAATTGAAAAAAGTTATAAAAGAAAAAGAAACAAAAAATATCCTTTCAGGCAGGTTGTTCAGAAGATGGCTTATTTGCCTCAGGAAGTGAATAATAATATTTTAAAACCTTATAAGTTATTAAATTTAAGCCTTCATTTCATAGATGAAGAGACTGAATGCCATTGATTAAGGGACCTGCCTAAGGTCATATATCCTAAGAGTGTCTGAGCTGGAATTTGTGGTCAGGTCTTCCTGACTCCAAGTCTAACATTTTGTTAACTGTAACCCATATGTATGGTACTTTGTTGCCATAGATCCAGAACTCTTATTAAATTTCAGAAAGCTACCTCTTAGGATCTCATAGTTTGAGCAAAAAAAAAAAATCCCCATAAATGTGCTCTCTGAGCAACTAATTTCTACTTTCATGTCTAAACCCTATCCTTTTTCTTTTAGGAAGAAGCAGAGAAGCAATTCAGTATCACTCAGACAAAAACAAAAGAAACTCTCCTCTCCCTCTTCCCAGATATTTCAATAGCCACACAACAGGTACAAGTCAAAGGCATTGAGATGGTGGTTCCCAGAAGCTGGGCTGAAATTAGTTCAGATCCTGCCTTTGAATTTACTTCTGACCTTCAGCTTCCTCATCTGTAAAATGGGGATAATAATATTTGCAGCATTTCCCCCACAAGATGGATGTAAGGCTCCCATGGGAACATTTCGAATCAGCTGTTACCATTGTTAATTATTATTGCCTAAAGAGAAGGGAAGGGGTTTGATGGCAGTGGTGGTAGAATTCTTGCCCAGCTCAAGACAATGGGAATCCCCACACTCATTTCCTTGATGGTTTCAGAGTTATGATGGGTGGTTAGAAGAATTCAAAGAGAAGAGGATGGAAGCTGTAAAACAAAAAGCACCTGCAGGAGTATCTTTGGTAAGAGGATCCTATAAATGTAAACTTTGAGTTTGGCATCCTTATTGACAGAGTAGAGCTTATGGGCTCCTGGTGACATCTTTTCTTGGGGGAGGGGAGTTGGGGTTGGGATTTTTAACATTCAGTAACAGCTTGTATTTTGTGGCTAACCTACAATCAATTCTTACTGGATTCTTTCAGGACTTAGCCTCCAAGTTAAAAGAAGCTGAGGAAGCCCAAAGCACTTTACAGTCGGAATGTGATCAGTACCGAAACATACTTGCAGAAACGGTGGGTCTAATCTTTTAGGCAGCTCTAGGATCTGTGACTTTTGTCTTTGTGGATCCTTCCTCCAATGGTACATAGTCTATGGCTTAAGAGAATGAATTTTGTTAGGGCCCCCAAATTCATACCATGGACAATCTGAGGATGAGCCTCTCCCAGCTGTGGTCCTTAGTCACATATAACCTGTCGGTGTTCTTGAAGCCTTTTCTGCTTAGGGTCTACCTGAGCTTGTACTCCACTGGCAAAGCCTTTCAGAACACCAGCTCACCTTTCCACCATGATGAGCAGATCAGAATAGGGATTTGGTAGAGAATTATGCATGTATGCTACAGTCATGCTAGAATTCTCTATTTCTCATAGTAATAGGTTTAAAATGTCTGCATCTAGTCTGTGGTTCTATAGAGAATTCCCCAGAAAGGTTCCTATGTTCTGGAGAGGGGGAAAGGATGGAACAGTAACAGTTTACCAGGATTTTCTGAAGGACCAAACATGGAATCCTATTTCCTTGATGGAAACACAGCATAGTGGAAGGGGAAGATAGTTGGATCCAAGATCTAACTATGTGACTATGGACAAGTTGTGTATGCATCCTCTAGGTCTTTGCTTCTTCGTTTTTCAAAATGAAGGGGTCAAACTAGATGACCGTTTCTAATTCTAAGTCACCAAGAAAGAAAGAAAAAGGGCTTAATGGTTTCATAGAACATTGACTATGAGGAAGGGAGACTTTGAGGTACTAGACATGTAAACAAGAAGCAAAAGGGAAATAAAGAAATGAGGGATATAGTTACCCGTCTACCTTCTCCTCCTTTTTATACTGTAAGATCCATTTGGTGGCTGAGAAAGTGATCCCTGTTTGATTTGCTATCTCTTCTGCTGTGGAGCCCATCTCCATGTTCAGGCCTGTGAGAGGATACAACAAATCACAATATGATTAATTGCATCAAGGAGCATAAATCCAGTGACCAAATTTTGTATTTCAACCAAAATGTATATGCCCTGACTAAGGAGTGACCTACATTTATATTTATATATGAAAAAGAGAGAGATAAGCTTAAAGAGGGGAGAATAGGAATAATGAAAAACAGGTAATTGAGAAAGAGGATCCAAAGAAAGGGAAAATGTAAATCAAGAGAACACTATGTATAGTAATAGCAATATAGTTCAAAGAATGACTGCGAATGACTAAGCTTATTCTGAATAATCTGTACATTCAAATCAGTTACAAAGGATTTATGAAGAAAAGTACTATCAACCTCCAGAGAAAAAAGTTAATATATGAAAGTATGTGTTGTATGGTTCCACATATATATCTGTGTCAAAGGTTGGTTTTCTCTAATGCAAGATGAGGAGGAAGACAACTCAGAATTCAAAATGTATCAAAAAAATAAACAAATAAAATTTTAAAGAGAGAGAAAGAAGGGAGAAGTGGCATTATACTTCATGTCTTCCTTTTTATTCTCAGAGGTGCTTAGCACTGGCCTTAGCTCATAGTAAGTACTTAGTGACTATAATGACATTAAAATGCCTAGATGGGTTTATTGCTTTTAGATTGTTATTTTTTTAAATTCCTAAACCATTTTCTTATCATCTGTGTGATTAACTTCCTAGGAAGGCATGTTGAAAGATCTTCAGAAGAGTGTGGAGGAGGAAGAGCAGGTATGGAAAGCCAAACTCACAGTATCAGAAGAAGAACTACAAAAGGTAAATGCTATTTGATATTGCTTTGGCCTCTTTTCTACCATCTTGCCTCCTCCTCTTCCCTTTCTCTTCCCTGCCCCTAGGATTGGGAATAAGGCAGAGCCTGAGAGAAGCAAGAACTCGGTAGTTAGTAGTGGATGGTCAGTCTACCCTAAGATAGATAAATATTCTGAGAGAGATGTTCAAGTTAGAATGAAAATAATTCTCAATGTTTATTCCTACCTTCCTGAAATAATATTGTTCTTCTTTCATAGTCACAAATCAAAGTGAAACATCTTGAAGAAACCATGGAGAAGTTAAAAGGAGACCTACAGAATGTAGATCAGGTAGGAAGTGTCTCTTTGCTTTGGCGAAGAAAAATGTCTAATCTTAACAGGTCCCAGATCTTCACTTCAAAAGTCTGGAGAAAAAGGAACTCATGGGCTGGTTGCAATTTTAGCCATTTTTTTAAAGAAGAGGTTGCAAAACCAACTGTCAGCCCACCAAGAATTTTTCATTTTTGATTTTGATTTTTTTGGTGGTGGTTGGATTTTCTTTAATCAAGCCATAAATTTTGGCATCCTTTCCTATGTTTTCCAGTGTCAGGTTATGACACAACTTTTATAAATATGGCTTCTCTGCCCATCACTGTCCTGAAATAATTGTCCTGGGGTCTCTCATTTGTCCTTTTTTTCCCCCCCCTTAATTCAACATGGTGGACCACTTCTTTACTCTTTACTTCCATAAAACTTCTCTCATGAATCATCCTGCCTTACTAATAATAGCACCTTCTTTGTCTTTTCTACTGGTTCATCTGTTCAGGTTCTGCCTAAGACCCTCTCTTCTTTTCTTTCTATCCTCTCCCTTGGTGATCTTATCTACTCCCATGGCTTCAGTTGTTACTTCTGTGCAGGTAACCCCCAAATTTGTATCTTTCCTTTTAATACCTCCCCAGAAGTCCAAGCCCATCTCACCCACAGCTTGCTAACAGTCCCTCTGAATGCCTCACATGTCTAAAACTGAGCTCATCATCTTCCCTCCTGTCCCTCCTTCCAGTTTCTCCCTCCATGTCTATGCATGACTTAGCTCCATCTCCCAGATTAACGAATCCAATCAGTTCCTAAGGCTCAATTTCTATCTGACCCTTCCTCTCCATGTCTTCTCACCGAACTGTTACAGCCTTTCACCTGGCTTTCTACCTTTACTCTATCTTTTCTCAAATCCATACCACTGCCCAAGTAATTTCCCTAATGTGCTACTATGACTTTTCTACTCAGAAACTTCCCCTGCTGCTCACACTGCTTTTGCTTTCAGTTAAAGCCTTATCTCCTCTTGCCTAAATTATCATAGTGGCCTTCTAAGTGGCCTCCTTGCCTCAAGTCTCTCCTCACTCCAGTCCATCCTCCACACTAAAACATAGGTCTGACCAAACAAGAGGCTGGCAGGGGAACTCTATAGATTCCACTAGTACGCCCCAGTGGCTGGCATTGAGATCCCTTCACTACCTGGCCCCAGCCTAGCTTCCCAACCTTATTGCATATGATTTCCCTTTCTGCATTCTGTGGTCAAGCCAAATTGCCCTAAATGTGTTATTCTAGGGCCTTCCATGATTAGGCTCACTATTCATCCAGTCTTATCTCATATGACAACTGCTTCTCAGCCCATATTCATCCTGTCTGCTTTTCTTCATACTCTCCCTAAGTCCTGGACTAGACTCCTCCCTTCTACCTGTTCCCAGCCCATTTCTGGTTCCTTAAGCCCTTTGCTTCTTTGAAGGACCTACTCTGCTGTATGAAGCCTTCCTTCACATCTTCCCCTACCTCCTGGTGTAAGTGATTTCCTCAGATCTCTCAAAGCATTTCTCTTGAATCTCTCCTTTGTAGTTAGCTTATCATCCTTTGTATAGTAATTGTTTGGGTACCTTCATACCCTATTTTAGGTTATATAGTCCTCATGAAACAGGGCCTGTTCTATACCCAATTTTTTACCTCACTGATTAGCATGTGGTTCCTTGCTCAAAGAAGGCATGCTTGCCTGATTTGTTGAACTGAATCAAATAACTGAGGAGAGCTTCAAGAAACTGAAGAATTATGGTGCAACTTGCTGATATTTTCATAAAAATAGCCTTACCCAAAGGCTTTTTTTTAATACCTACCCTAATTTCACCAAGCCAAGAGCAAGTATTTTTGGTTGATGGGTTTTTTGTTTATTTATTTTGTTTTGTGTGCTAAATCCAGAAATGCCACGAAGTCTATAGAATTCTCCCTGGTTATCCTTAAAGTTCAGCAATTCCCAGTCCTCTCGTGCTTATGTCAGTTAATTACACCCAGGGCTATTGTCTCATTCATTTGCCAATATGTATATTTGCATCAAGGTCAAAGAATATGCAGCTCTCTTGGAGGCACGACTAGAAGAGCACATGTTGACGTCTAGTGCAGAATGTCAGAAATACACAAAAGAAGTTGAGTCGGTAAGTAGATGGCACCCTCAGGAGTCTCCTCCTCTGTAGCGTCCCCCTGGTCATTCTTGAATAAGCATTATCATGGGACTAGAGGAGAGGCTCTTGCTTATAGGTTCTAACATTATAAGTTCAAGGCCCCAGCTAAGTTTTTGCCACTGTTGATGAGACTGACTTTCATTTCTAGAACCTCTTGGCCATTTGGGACAATGAGAAAATAGTTGGTCATCTCTGTATTTGTCAAAATCCAGCCATAAGCCCTTAGCTTGAATCTTCCATAAGCTGAATACCCATCCTCTCTGGAAGCTAGGAGAGGATCAGAACAGTTCTGTTTGGGGGTTGGGAGTCCCCAACCCATCGTGTCTATTCTAGTGCCCAGGCTGCTGCCTTAAATTCCAAGCTATTGGCTCTCCCACGGGACACTTCACATCCCACTGGATGATTGATTAGACTGCCTTTGGGAAGGAGGGAGAGGCCCCAGAATGCAATGATGGATGACTGATTTAAGCCTGGGATTTTTTTCTTAACTACACCAAGGCAGAAAGGAAAAACTCAGCAGTTTCTGATTGGGCGTTACTCTTGAACACTAATCCTACATGAGAACTGCCTTGTTATCTTTCTCCAAAGGCTTAGAAAGCATCATAGTTTCCCCTCCATCTCTTAGATTCAAAGAGTCAATACATTTCCCTTGAGTTGTCCCTGCTAATACCTTATTTTTCTGCCTGGTGTTTAGATATTGTGGCTGTTGACTCATACTCAGCTGGTTTTTTTTCTCTCTTCTCTGCCCCCTTCCTTGTCTCACTGCCACCTAAATGAAGCTGAGGGACCTTTTAACGGAAGCCCGAGAGCAGATGGATGCAGCCAACAGTGAAGCACAGAAACAGAGCAAGGAACTCGCCCTGGTAACTGAGCTTTGACTGTAAGGGGTGTTGGGGAGTGAAAAAACTGTGGGAGTGCACATGTGCTGAGTTTGAGTCAAAAATGCTAACTTTCTTTTTAATCTCACTCAATTCATTTGAATGGCCAGACATGAGGTTTAGTTTAGAAGTCCATTTTTCCCAGTGATCATGTGAAGGAATTTTGAAGAAGGATTTGGACCTTGTCTCCTCCCCCTTTTCCACAGTCATTTAATCTGTTCTTAAATGAATTAAAATTTCTCATATTTCTCCTATATGGAAACCCCAGTTTCCTGAATCTATATGGATCCAAAGGAAATGGTGTTTTAGGCATCTCTTTGGAGTGGAAGTGGTGAATGCCTTTCTCTACCCTGGGTCCAATTCTAGAGTTTGACCAGCTGGGCTTTGTTCTCCCATGATGAAACCTATAGGATTTCACTTCTTTAAAGAAGCTGACTCCGGGCAGCTGGGTATCTCGGTGGATTGAGAGCCAGGCCTAGAGACAGGAGATCTTAGACTCAAATGTGGCCTCAGACATTTCCTAGCTGTGTGACCCTACGCAAGTCACTTAACCCCATTGCCTAGCCCTTATTGCTCTTCTGCCTTAGAACCAATACACAGTATTAAATAAGTAAATAAATGAATGAATGAAGATGTTGACTTAAATAGAGCAGTGACATTAAGATTTCATTGGCTGTTCTATTTATTGTAGTGGGAAGAACTATAGATTGGGAATTAGAGAAGATACAGTATCATAAATTCCCATTCTAGGCCACTAAAACCTCTACTCTTTTATTATTTGTAAAAAGAGGACTGAACTTGATCCCTGAGGTCCCCTTCAGTTTGAAAATGTGATTCGGAATCATACTTTTTATAACATTCACCTCAATCTTTTTTTTTTTAATGAAGCAGAGGCAATGGCTTTGAGTCTTATATGCAACACTGAACTTTATATGGCGTGGAATCTATATTAATTTAAAATCTGAACCCCAATTTAAGTTCTTCCCAAGAGCTTTCCCAGGCAGGGTTCAGGTTTGGTTGCATTTACTGCTGGTGACCTGTTGAATCTCTCTGTTCCATTTTGAAGACTCTTCGTTTAATCCAGTTGGCAGAGATTTGAGTTATGGTCTTTATGCCAGATTTTGGGGGGAGAGTTCATTTTAAATTTGAAGTGTAAAAATTTACTCCTACTTTGAGGAAAGGATTCTAGAGCATTTCCTTTTGGGTGAATTCTGCTGAATGGGTTCTGGGGAAACCATATATTATTCCTGGGCCTTGGAATCAATCCACAAATAATTAGAATATCTGTAGAATCCCCAACAATGTGATAATAGCCTATTCTTTCCTAACCACCATCCAGGATGTGAACACCCAGGAAAAATATGTTAGGTCCATATGTTTTATGTATTTTTGGAAAGGGTTCCCTATTCTGTGTTCAGCTAGTAGGGCTTATGTACGCAAAGCCTTTAATTTCAAGTATGTTGGGAACTGTTGGTTTTACTTTTAGGAAGAAATTACTTATTCCTCTGTGTCAGCAGATTTTGAAAGAGCCTATCAGTTAACCCTGAATTCTGAGCTTTGTCAGTCTCAGTGAGCGTAGTCATCTTTAAATAAGGGTACTTGTCCATCCTTCCCCCCCCCCCCCCCAGGTGAGTGGTTTTATGCCATAGACTGTACCAGACTACTTTTATTTGTTTATTCATTCCATCATTCATTTATTTTAAGAGCTTTTACTTTAGGTCTCTATGTGCCATGATGATCTACATTAGACATTGAGGGGTGTACAAAACGTATGTACTTGAGCAAAACTCCCTATTTCATCCCTATTTCAGGTGAGGCAGCAGTTGAGTGAGATGGAGAACCATGTACAGGATGGTGAAGTTGTTGGGTCGCAGGCTGACCTAACTGAGCAGGAACCTCTGGAGGTTAGGGCAGTGAGATTGATCCCCTAGCCACCCATCACTAACCACCCAGCTGTGCCTGTCTCCCTCTTCTGACCCTCTTCTCCCTTTCTTCCCGGCTTCCCATCATGCCATGGCTTCATTCGCTGGGGACAACTGCATGACCTCGATGTAGCATGTCTTACCTGTGTGTGTTGGACTATTTTCTGGAGAGGCTTCTACGTGGGTTGGATTGGGGGGGCAGCGGGGGAGAGTGGGCAGCTCTACCTCTTGAAATACCCTCCAGGGTATTTGCTCACTTTTAAATCTTTCTCAGTTTCTTCCAAATAAATCAGTTGGTATGGTTTGTTTCATTTCAAGTTAACCAAACTCGAATGGCTGGGAAATGAGGGAAAGAAGGGGCAGATGGTCTCAGTGAGACACCTGTCAAGAATCACGAAAGTCTTTTAAATGTGAAAGCCTGTTTGGGGTTGGAGGGGGACCCCAAGGAGAGATGAATTGAAGCTTAAAAGCATGGTATGGCTGAAAGGACACTTCCCTGGGTTTCCTCTGATCTCCTGGCATTCAGTGACTTTGTAAATAGAGGGAGTCACACTTGGGCTACCTGCTTGATAAGATAGCTGTGAGACAAATACTTTGAAAAGTATTATACAAATGAGCTATTTTTAGAAGTTAGAGTTAATGGGGGCATGAAGTGATTGAAATAGAGCCAAGGGGCTTTTCTTCCACGATGCATCTCTTTGTATCTCTGTCTCTTTACCTCTGAAATCCTCTCTAAGCAAATCTGTGTGGAGAAGCCCAATTTGGGGCAAATAATCATTAAACAGTTATTAATGCCTACTATGTGCCAGACACTGCTAGGTACTGAGGGTACAAAAGTTAGTCCTTTCCCTCAAGGAGCTTACAGTGGGTTATAAAGAGGAAAAACCTGCCCCCTGCCCACTTGCCTTTGGGCAGTCTTCATGTAAAGAGGTCCCTAAGTGCCGGGAGAGCCATCAGTAAGAGTGATGACTGACCTGCCCGGATGCTCCACAGCCTTATTTACAGTGTGAGTCAGGGTTGTGTTCTCGCTCACTGTCCTGTCCCTCACCTGGGGATCTCTGCCCTGTTGGAACAGTCCTACCACGGCCTTCCAGCTTCCCCCTCCATTCCCCAGCCCTGGCCGGGGCTCAACCTCCCTCAGATCACTCAGGGGGAAGCAGCTGGGTGCCTGCCTGCCTGAAGTCTGTTCCCAAGAGAGGTGTGGAAGCCTGGCACGGAGCTAGTCACTCCCCCCACGCCGATGCTTTTGCGCTGGAGGAGGCTTAGGCCCAAGAGTGGAGCGGGGACTAGAGATTGTGCCTTGAAGCATGACTCCATCCTCTGGCAGATTCTCACTGCCTCTGTGTGTGTGTGTTTCCATGTAGCTGAAAACACAGCTGGAGCGGACAGAAACCATCCTGGAGAAAGAACAGATCCAGCGACAGAAGCTCACCACAGAGTTCGAGGAGGTACGTTCTTCCACCAGGGCCGGGCGGGCCTGGAAGGAAGGGAGTGGAGGAGCGCTAAGAAAGTGTTTGTCCTCGAACGCCATCCCCCGGTGCCAGGCCTCTGTCCCCTGATGGACTAGACTGTCCTTCAGCCCTTTCACCTCAGTGAGAATGGGAAAGCCTGTCGTGTGCGGTGAGCACATTAGCCATACCATGGTAGCTTAAGGAAAAGGTCCCTGGGGAGGCCAGGGGAGCAAGGTACATGCAACCAGGTGGTCAGACACAAGACAGAAACATGCGCGCAGCGAGCTCTCAAGGCCCGCTAGCTTGAGCAGATGAATCCATGGATACCCCAAAGTAGGAGGCCAGGAGTTCTGAACCTAGTGTCTGAACTTCATTTTTAAAAGTACTTCGAAAATTGCAGTTCAGTATAATTGTTTTCCTTGGTCGTCCTCTGTGTTTTATTTTGTACATTTAAAACATTATTCTGAGAAGAGGTCCGTGGTGGCCAAGAGGGATCCCTGATGCATAGAAAGGTTAGGCACCCCAGGTGTATGCACGTGGTTTCTTGGGTGACGGTGACCAAAAAGCCCTCACCCACCTTTTTGTGATCAGCTCTTTTAAACTTGCTAAGGCTGCTTCTACATAATCTGTCCACCATACTAAACTGGAAAGCTTCCTTGCTTAAATAGGGCCTGCCTTTGAGACCTCAGGGACAAAACTGCCATGAGGACAGAGAAGAATCAGACTTGAGTGAAGGCTGCCTTGCATCTGACTGTCTAGAAATATCATTCCACTAAGTTGCTGTTCCACAATTCTCCCTCTTGTTTGCCTTATGGCCCTCCCTGTCCCTAATCACTGCTTCAGACCCTAGACTAAAAGAATACAATGTGCCTGGAGCCAAAGACCGTAAGAATGCCCGCAAAACAGACCCAGCAGGTCTAAGGAAGGGAAGATGCTTGTATGACTCTAAGGCTTTTCCTGGTCCTCTCTAGCTATTGATGCCGTCCTCTTTCAGATTGCCTTCATATATTCTGTGTGTTTCTGGTAGTACCTGGATATTTACACTTCTTCAAAGAATGTTACCCTCCTTGAGAATAAGGACTCGTTTTTTTCTTCTTATATAAAATAAGGGCTTGTTGACTGGCAAGATGAATATTACAGACAAGGGAAGGTAATTATGCATAGTGCTTGATTTAGTATTGCACAGACATTCTCCTATTTAATACTGAAACACTAAAAAATACTTGTGATGAGGCATTCAAGAAATACTTGGCATTCCGGGCTCAGTAAATACTCACAGATGGGCTCTGAGACAGCGTAGCTGGATTCAGAGTCCTAGTTGTGCGATTTATGGGCAGTGATGAGCTTGCCTACCCGTCTCAATCTCCGTGGGCCTTGGTTTCCTTAGCTATAAATTGAGGATAAGAAAATGTCTGATGTCTGCCTGCCTGAGTCATTACAAAGAAGCCCTTTGTTGCTTTTCCATCAATCTGAGTTGCTGTTATAATCTCTGCTGGAGGTCCGCGTCAGTATTTGATGCTCCTGCTCCAGGGTCCCTCTTTAGATGTTGGCATTTCTTCACTTGGTTCATTCTGACTTTGACTGTTGGTGTTCTAGACCGATCATCTAACCTGGCCCTGTTTTCCTTCTTGATTCCATGAAACTAAACAAGGCCCAGAATTCAGTGTTTAACTTACAAGCAGAGTTGGAGAAGCTTCGAGCATCTATCGGCGTGGAGTCTTCAGAAACGGAGGAGGCTGTTCATTTGAAGGTGAACGTCCTAACTCTCCTTTGAGGCCAGCGTGTCCCCAGAGCTGGGGACAGAGCCCAGGAGGCGGGGCTGTTGGGAGGTAGCTGGGGGGTTGTGCCACCCGGAGATACATGGGAAGTAGAGAAGGGTGGAGAATTGGTTGGCTCGCTCCACGTTCCTGTGAGTTCTCCGTGATGGTTGGAGAGTAGAGAGTTGCCTTGGGCCCTGGGAAGGGAGAGGGTTTGGTCCCACAGCCAGTATGTGTGTCCAAGGCAGGAATTGAACCCGGGTTTCTGATTCTGAGGCTAGCGCTTGTTCACCAGGCCAGAGTGCCCCTCTGATGACTCAGGTTATTTCTTCAAGATTGGACGTCACCTCGCCGGCGTCTTCTTCATGACAAGGGATTTCTCTTATCTAGTCCATTTAGTGTTTGTTTTTGTTTCTGGTGAGGTCGCCCCAGACAGGTGGGCTGGGGCTGGGCGGGCCTGTGCTCCCCTCTGCCAGGCCAGAGCCCTCCGGAGAGGGGCCTCGTTCTGAACACCTTGAATTGGTGCCCCACAGGAAAGGCTGGAAAAAGAAAAGATGATGACGACGAGTTTGGGGCAAGCTGCTACCAAGCTCCAGGGGCTTCTGAAGGCGGCCCAGGAGCAGCTAACCAAGGAGAGGGACACGGTCAAGAAGCTGCAGGACAAGCTTGAGAAAACGGTACACGAACGTTCCCTTTCCTCTGCCGGGGGGGGCAGGAATGAAAGCACGCATTTATTAAGTGCCTGCTGCATGCCAAGGGCTTCACACACAGCCACCCTGGGAAGGAAGTGCTGTTATTATCCCCATTTTGCAGGGAGACAGGAGTGACCTGCCCAGCGTCTATTCTCATTATTGTTGTTGTTGTTGACAATATAGAGCACTTCGTGTATGCCCGGCCCTGGGCCAAGCATTTAGAATTGCTATCTCTTGATCCCCCCAACCACCCTGGGAAGTAGGAGGAAACTGAGGCAAGTAGAGGCAGAGGCTCCGTGACTTATGCAGTCACACAGACTCAGCCCCCTCTGAGACCTGACGAGTCTCTGCGTTTTCCAGTTCTCAGGGTGGGATGACCAGAGGAGCTGGCCCCGGGGGAGGGCGTGGGGCCGCGGGGCCCTGGCTGACTGTGCCCGCTCTCCCCACAGGAGGATGCTGGCAGTACGAAGGAAGGGACCTCCGTGTGAAGCACCTCCGGAATGAAGCGTTCCTTATTCAACTTTACCAAAATGCCTTACACATTCCTTAAAAGCAAACCAACCAGAAAAAGTACACCTGTTCCACCTCCTGTAGCTGTGAGACAGAAGCCATTAGGGAACCAGAGCCTTTTAGATTCACAAGCAACATACCACAGGCACCACCTTTGTCTTGGAACCCTTGTAACGCTTTCTGCAGCGGCGTCTGCCGGGGCAAGCAGGGCTGGCCGCAAGCGGACTCCAAAGTCTCATTAACTCTTCTGGATGAACAGAACCCACGAACATGTGCGGGGCGGGAGGAAGTCTGTGTGTGTCTGTCAATCAGTGCAATGGGGGTGGGGGCTGTTCCTGCAGAGGTGTGGAGACTGGAGGGGAGGCGTGGGCTGAGCGGTCGCCAGCAAGACCCGGCAGTGAATTTCTGGGTGTTACTGCTATTAAAACCAATGTTGTAGCCAGCCCGCGTTCTGGTCTTTTCTAGGCCGAGGTCCTGAGGCGTCCGGCTGATTCGGGATCAAAATGTGCGTTTTCCTCCCTAGATGAGTCAGCGGCCCCCGCCTCACCCCCTCTAAGCCCTGACACCAGTGCCACTGCCCTCCTGGGCCGCTGCCAGCCCCGGTGTTCAGGCTTCCATGAGACCCTCCCCAGAGAAGGAGGGAAAAGACATCCTGGATGGAATCTGTGATCCCCGTCCCTCAGTCTTCTCCCTACCACCCCCGGCAGCCTCAGGCCCGATCTGCCTGGGATGGGCTAGTGGCTGGCCTGCACCCACCAGAGCCGGTGCCCTGGTCCAGTTGGGAATAGCACGTCTTCATCCTTCCATCCTCCCATTTGCCGTTTTAAGACATCCCCATCTGCCAGGGACGACGGCTCCAAACAAACCTCCGGTCCAGGGAAGGTGCCGAATGGAAGCATTTGATCTCTATTAAACTGATCTTTGTGTGCTGTGCGGTGGCTAGCACAGTCCGTGCAGTCACCTCCCCACAAGGGAGACGAGCGCGTGTCTCTTGTGCCAATGAAGGCCCTTCACTTCCGAAATTGTGGTGTTCCTCCTTGTCTGGTCGCAGCCAGGAGAGCCTGAAGGACCGTGGCCAGACTTCCTTTACCTCTGTGTCTCTGCCAGCCCCGTCTCTCACACTTCAGCCTTCCTGCCTCACAGATTCGGGGAGAATTTCCTGAAAGTTGTTCCCCAGCCCTCTTCTTGCCAGGCTAGATGCATGCCCTTTGCCAGCAGAGGGCACCTCGGTGGCCTTCCACCCTATTTCTTTGGAAATTTTGGTTTAGATTCCACACCAATCCATGAAAATAAGCCATTCACCTCTACCTATTATATTTACAACTTTAGGATAACCCACTTAAGAGAAAATGGCCAATCTGGCCATGAAGGTTTTCAGACAAATTCCAGCTTGAATTTGTTTGGGATGAAGCAGGGTACCAGGAGTTGGACATCCTGCCCTTTTTTTTTTCCCAGCCTTTTTAAGTTTTGCAACCCTACAAGACAGGCTGGAAAGAGTATTTTCTTCCCCATTTTTCATATTAAGAAATAAGTTCAGAGAAGGTTAAATAAAAGTACTGTGATACAGAGATGAATGCTAGTTTTAAAATCAATGGACATACATTCATATTCTCTTCCTTCCCATTGGACCTTGGATTTCTGTGGACCTTGGACCTCGTTTAAAATGAGAGCTAGATGAGATTATCTTTCATGTTCCTTCCAGTTCTAAATCGATGCACATAAACTTGAACTGTAGCATCCTAAACATCAAATTTAGTCAAGACCTAGATTCAAGTCCCAAGTGACCTTGGGCAAATCACTCTATTCATCTGTGACACAAGATGTTGCTCTATGACACAAGATAGGTCTCTTTGACCTCTCAATCTTAGAAGGCTGGCATTCCAGTGTCGCTTTTTTTTTTAATGCTTTTTCTTGCTATTATCAGGCTGATCTAGCAATTCCTCAACCTGGCATTCATTTAAAATGACCACCTGCAAATACATGATAATGAGTGTGCAGGAGTCTACTGAACTTGATGAAACAAAAATAACTACATTCCAGGGCAGGCATCTGTCTCAACTGACTTTTGCAGGCTGCTACCAAACTCATGTAATGTCCATTGCCCAGGGTGCATCTTCTTATGTCTATGCTAAAAAAAATAGAGCCTCTCCTGGCTCCAGTCACTCTCCCTGGGCAATGTTACCTCCTTTCCTGCTCATGATAATATCCCACTTCTATTTGCAAAGTGCTTTGTATAGATTATTGCCATTTAAACACAACACTACTGAGGCGGAGACTCCTTCATTTTACAAATTAGAAAGCTGATTTAGGTTGGGTAGATTGGCTCAGCACTACATAGATTCTGAGGCAGGATTTGAAATGAAGTCTTCCAAGCACTGCAGTCTAACTGGCCATCCATCATACCACATGATCCCTTGCACAGTTCCAGGCATCAAATTGTTTCGTTTTCTATAAAAGGAGGGGATGGAACTAATGAGCCTAACATTTTAGGAGGGGGTGAAAATAAGCCCTTCTATAGCGCCTTCTATAGGTAAAAAATCTTGTTTGATACAACTACGTTGAAAGGTGAGTGCTCTTATTACCTACCCCTGTTTACATTTGAGAAAACTAAGACAGGTTAAGTGACTTGCACAGCGCCACACAGCATTACATGTATTGTGACCAGTTGTGAACTCGGGGGTTTCCTTGAAGTAGCTCTGAGTTTTTGAATAAGTTGGTGCCATCTTAAGGGACAAGACAGTAGGATGTTTAATTTTGTGAAGTCTGATAAGGATTTTGGGGGAAATGTTTTTCATTTGCTTCAGCCCAGTTTTCTCCTATCTCCTTAGACTAGTTCCTGACCCTTGAAGTTTTATGGAGAGCTTCTTTCAAAATCTCAGCTAATAAATAAGACATCTAGACCCACCCAAGTCCCCAGGCTGTGGGAACCCTGGAGCTTTTGACCTGGATAAGATGAGTTCTTTAGGATATTGTTGGGGGTGTTGTTTTTTTTTTTCACCTCAACTTCAATCAAAATTCTGAACCCAGGAATTATGTCTCAATGGTGGCAGAACTGGCTGTTGTGGGTCCTCCAGCTGCAGCCTGGCTAGAATTCCCTATGGAGCCAGCTAGTTTAGTTATAGTTCTGCTAGAAGGCAGAAGGAAATGTCTTTTCCCCCAATATTTCCACCCGAAGTGGTCCAGAAGGTGCTGAGCCAGGTCAAGAAACGGAAGCAGTGTTTCCTGGGTCAGCACAAAATGTTATCACTGCTAAGGCCACCCAGTAGCTCAGTGATTGGAAGCCCACAAGCCAGATTTTATTTTTCGGGTTGCTGGTCTTACTGTAGGCTCACTGCGCTTTGTGGATTTCTGAACGGTCGTATCGAGCCAATCATTTCCCCAGTGATTCATCTCAGAAATTATAGCCTTTTAGACTTCGATTCCTAATTAGGTTTCATTTGACACTGGCTCAACCTCACTTGAGCAATGACCTTGCAAGGGAACCCCTAAGTAGAAGGAACCCTATTTAAAGGCACCTGTTTGTAATGCGCTTGGGTGCTTACCTACTTGATTTAGTCATCCTAGTGCCATTTTGCATTCCCACCATTTGTCCTAAACCAGACTCCACCTCCCGGCTGTTATTCTTGAAGAGAGCCTTGCTCTAGAAAAGCCCTCCTGCCACCCCGAGCATTGGTGCTGTTCCCGCTTGCTCCCAAGCTCTTGCTCTTCATGTGCCATTGGCAGCACGATGGCACCAGAAGCCCAGCAAGCAGCCCTTCCCTCACTGAAATTGGGTGGCTCAGCCAAGTCAAGAAGATGCGAGTTCCTATCTAACTCCAGACCCCGGCCATGACTGTGGGGGCAAGACCCAGCCTCTGCTGCTTCCTCAGAAACCCCTATAAAATGGGGATGGGGGTGCCTACCCGCACAGAACCAGGCACCTGGTAGCGCAAGAACAAATGCCTGCTGTTCCCCGTCCCTCCCCAGTCCCAGCACCACGGAGCTGCTCCTGCCTGCGGGAGGGTAGCGGTCAGTGGCAAAAGGCATTTCTGGTAGAGATAGCCAAGTGAAGGTTGAGGCTTCCTTGTTTTTAGGTTTACACACTCCACACACACCTTGTCATTTGATAAGCACAATAATCCTGGGAGGTAGCATCCCAGCAGGTTAAGGGCCTTGCACAGGGTCACAGCCAGCATCAGGCTGGATTTGATCTGGGTCCTTGTGCCACCTAGCTTACCGAAGAGGAAAAGAAGATGAGAAGTGACTCACCCAGGGTCACAGCCTGTCTGAGGCAGGATTTAAATTGTCTTCCTGATCCTAAACCCAACATTCTATCTAGGTTTTATTAATTTTTCATCTTAAAAAAAATTCTAATCTGGCCTGAGTCACTTTCTGGCTGTGTGACCCTGGGCAAGTCACTTACCACCACCCCTTACTGCCTTAGAACTAATACATAATATTGATCCTAAAACAGAAGGTAAGGGTTAAAAAAAATCCTGACCATGTTATTGTTTGGAAGGGGGTTGGGAGGAAGCAGGGTGCATGTGGCCCGAGGGTACCCCTTAACTAGACAATCCAAAGCACTTGCCTTTGCCATGTGGCCTCCTAAAGAAGCCACACTTGGTCCACTACAAACACAGCATCTAATCTAAACTGGGGCCTCCTTGCTGCACAGTAACACTTCCCAGGCAAATTACCCCAAATCTTCCGGCTCTTCCCTACCACCTCTTCCTTCTAGGACCCTTTTGGTAGCAGCACCTCCCCCACACCAGGTAAGCTCTTTTCCTCGTGTCCCAATGATCCTTTCAAGATCCCTGGGATCACTGCCTCCCCATCCCCATAAGACTTTCATGCGGCCTGGCAAGAGTCCATTCCTTGACAGTCATTTCTCAGATTATCATCTGAACGATGAACTTGGTCACTTCCTAGAAGCCCGTTACTCTCCCCAACTTTCTCTTGGTTAAAAGATACCAAGTCTCCAGCGAGTCTTTTCCCCAACTCTCACAGTATCTTAGTTCAGTTCATTACCTCTCCCAGAATGCAGTAACCTCGTGTTTCTTTGCTTCTGATCTTTACCCTCTAATGCACCCTTAATATTTTTAAGCCACAGGCAAAACTATCATTTCCCTGCTAAAAAAATCTTCAGTATAGTGCCTTAAAATAAAATACCTCCTTCTGGCATTGAGAGTCCTCTGTGATCTGGCTCACCATGGCAAATTGGGTTTTAGGCCCTGAACCCGCTGATGAGTTAGATAGATGTGACTGGAATGGGGAATGAGAACGTTCCAGTGACCATGAAGGAAAATGAAGCGGGCCCTGTGGCGAGCTTAGAGCTTGGTCAGACCACTGCATCCCAGGCCATCTGGACTTGGTCTTAAATCCAATTCATGTCATTGGTCCTCTCCAAAATGGAAGATGTTCTGGTTCCTGCCTAACTTTCCAGATTTATTTTCTATCACACTACACCCCTTTCTTTCCTTAATTATCATTTCCTTAACTATACATCCTAAAAATCCACAAACAGTCCATCCCTATCTCTATTCTTTTGCCCAGGAAGTCCCTCTGCCTGGAATATTCTTCCTTTTCCATCTCTTTTTTTTCCCCTTTTAAACATTATTTTATTTGGTCATTTTCAAACATTATTCATTGGGAAAAAAAAATCATTTTCTTTTCCACCACCCCTCCCATAGCTGACACGATTCCACTGGGTATCTATCACATGTGTCCTTGATTCGAACCCATTTCCATGTTGTTTGTATTTGCATTAGGGTGTTCATTTAAAGTCTCTCCTCAATCAAATCCCCTCAACCCTGCAATTGCTTTTCCTCGGTGTTTTTACTCCCACCATTTGTCCTCTGCTTGTGGATAGTGTTTTTTCTCCATGATCCCTGCAGATTGTTCAGGGACATTGCATTGACACTAATGGAGAAGTCCATTACGTTCGATTATACCACAGTGTATCAGTCTCTGTGTACAATGTTCTCCTGGTTCTGCTCCTCTCGCTCTGCATCACTTCCTGGAGGTCGTTCCAGTCCCCATGGAATTCCTCCACTTTATTATTCCTTTTAGCACAATAGTATTCCATCACCAACATATACCACAATTTGCTCAGCCATTCCCCAATCGAAGGGCATCCCCTCCCTTTCCAGTTTTTGGCCACCACAAAGAGGGTAGCTATGAATATTCTTGTACAAGTCTTTTTCCTTATTATTTCTTTGGGGTACAGACCCAGCAGTGCTATGGCTGGATCAAAGGTCAGTCTTTTGGGCCCTTTCCCATCTCTTAAGAGTCCCTTCCAGCAACACCTAGGTCAGGTGCCACCCCCTTATGAAAAGTCACTGCTGGCATTTTTTTAATCTTGATTTTCTTGGGGGGGGGGGGGGAGATAACCCTTACCATCCATCTTAGAATCAATACTGTGTATTGCTTACAAGGCAGAAGAGCTGGGCAGTGTGTGTGTGGGGGGGGGGGGGTTAAGTAACTTGTCCAGGGTCACACAGCTAGGAAGTGTCTGGGGCCAAATTTGAACTCGGGACCTCCCCATCTCTGGATCTGATTCTCAGTCCACTGAGCCACCTATGAGCTTCCATGGATTACAAGATACTTAAGGTAGGACTCATTTTTATCATATCATAGGTGCTTCCTAAAGAAGATGACAGGTTCCCTTGGATCAGTGTTCTGGCCCCAGGGTTGCTTAAGTCATACCCCTAGAAAAACTGAATAGTAATAGATGGCATTTACTTTAAAGCCTGCAAAGTGCTTTACATGCATCATCTCGACTGTCCTCACAAAACCCTGGAAATAGGTCCGTCCTTTTGTCCTGAATGAACACATGAATAAATTACACCGGAGACTAGTTAAAAATGCTTCCTTTATTAAATAAAGCCAATCTGCTATCTCTAGATTTGTTTGTGCATCTCTACACTGTTCCAAAGTGTTATGCCCATGGTGTTAAGACAATCACTGAAAGCTTTCTAAAGTAGATGATTAAAGTGAGTATTATGTCTCATACCTGTTACCCATTTCACAAACAATCAACATATCTCTATAGGAAATTAAGAAGCCTCCCCATGTCCCAAAAGAAACCTCTGCTTAATGATCTTCCATAGCTTACAGTACTAGAAGCAGGATAGTTCTGAAGGATACACGATTCAAGATATCACAAGCCTCCCAGCTTGTCAACACAATGTGCTGCCATTTTCATCGACAAACCGGGTTACCGCAGAGCTAGAATTTGTTTTGTGTAATAATTTGGTGTAACATAAAAGGTATTTCACGATCACTCCAGAATTGTGATTTCCAGAATGAAAAATTATTTCATCAGAACAAAGTCTCACAGCCAGTGAATAAAAGAGCTTTTACCATAGGTTCAAGGAGTTGCTTCCTGTGTTCTATGTGCTTTAAAGAGTGCTTTGAAAGATCAGCTTTTACTACTTGTGTACACAATTTTAAGGCAGTCTTTATCACACATTAACTGTTAAAGTGAAGACAGCCTGAATTGACTTACTACTGTTATTTAGTGGATTAGTACTGGTTTTAGAATTTTTGAGGAGAAATGCTTTCCATTCATTCAGACTTTTAAAGCCAGTTTCTATTTCGCTCAAGGAAGGATTTTTTTTTTCCAATGGGCCTAAACTGCCATCAGATTATGGCCAAAGGAGAGACAGTAACTACAGAAGTTACAAAAATGTCTATTAAATTCTCCATTCTATATTTATGGCCACTTTTTTTGGTTTTAATTGTATAAATTAAAAACCCTGAGCTTAAATAATAATCTTGCCAACTTGCCAAATAGACTGTCAGACAGCAAAAATTTATTTTACAACCACGAAACTTTAGATTTATTTAGGGTTATTTTTATACAGATTTATATAATATCTAGTTTAATCTAGAACAAGACAGCTCCCCCTCAGTGAAACCCTGGCCTAAATATATTTGTTTTACATATTTAGCAAGAAGATACATTAAACATGGAAGCTTTTCAACTTGTGGCACTGAATGATCATCTACACAGGACATCCTTCAAAAGCTACAATTAAGGATCCTCCTAGTTTCTCGGCAATACAAGCGCGGTTGAGGTCTTCTGGTCCATTTGCTTGACATTCGTGTTTAATGCCTGTAGTAGAAAAACAATTCACTCATTAATGAAGCAATTTTAAATTATTTTTATATCTGACTTAAATTTTGAGATCGATATGGAGTCTTGGGTTCAGAGTACCAATGAAAAACCAATTTTGACAGTTACTAAAGAGGGAAAATTTCCAACAGGATTTTCAGGGGCTATAAGAGCCATTACCTATTTCAACTCTGATCTTTCTGTTCAATACAGAAATCTAATTATGAGGTTGGGCAGTTTATTCTCATTCAAATTATAATCTCATGCAACACAACAATAGTTCAGCAATATTAAAGCTTTTCTATACAATTAAATAAACATTATTAAATTTGGGGGGAATGACTAAGCAAGTTGGAATACATGACAAGCTTTTTTTTTTTTAATCCCTCAGCCTCCTCAGAATCAATACTGTGTATTGGTTCCACAGCAACAAGGGATCAAGTAGTTATTCCTCATTTTTGCTACATAACTGGCCTACCTCCTTTTGTGGTCATATCTTATGAAATTCTTTATTTTTATATTTCTTCGTATTTCTTTCTCGGTAGTATATTGCGACCTACGTGTCCCAGTTATTATAGCTCTCCAATGCCCTTTTTAAAAAAACTTAGGCAAACAGGTCAAATATCTTGCCCAGAGTGAGGCAGCTAGGAAGTACCTGAGGCCAGAATGGAACCCAGGTCCTCTCCACTCCAGGCCTAGTTGTCTCTCCTTTGCCCTTGAAATGAATCACTTTAATTCTTTCATGATTCATAGATAATGGCACCACAAGAAGTATACTGCATTTTTTAAAAAATAAGATGGAACTCTGGCTCAATTAGAATTTGGTTATTGGGGTTCCTCGGGAAGCTGAGGAAGGAGGCGGTGGCGGTGCCTGTATCTGTGGCGGAGCAGGGCCAGTGACAGGATGTTGGTGTTAGTATTAGGAGACCTGCATATCCCCCACTGATGCAACAGTCTGCCAGCTAAATTCAAAAAACTGCTGGTGCCTGGAAAAATCCAGCACATCCTCTGCACTGGAAATCTTTGCACCAAAGAAAGTTATGACTATCTCAAGACTCTAGCTGGAGATGTCCACATTGTTAGAGGAGACTTTGATGAGAATCTGAATTATCCAGAAGAGAAGGTTGTGACTGTTGGGCAGTTCAAAATTGGTTTGATCCACGGACATCAAGTCATTCCATGGGGCGATATGGCCAGCTTAGCATTGCTGCAAAGACAGTTTGATGTGGATATTCTCATTTCAGGACACACACACAAGGCCTCTGAACATGAAAATAAGTTCTACATTAATCCAGGATCTGCCACTGGAGCCTATAATGCTCTGGAAACAAACATCATTCCTTCATTTGTACTGATGGATATCCAAGCTTCTACAGTGTATCAGCTAATTGGAGATGATGTGAAAGTAGAACGAATCGAATATAAAAAATCCTAAAACTAGGCCTATCTTGGTGATCTTTTTTGTTCCATTCCTTTGTTCGAATCAAGTAATTAAGCATTCAGAAGCCACAAAATTGTGACATTTTTAAAGTATTATGCATTAAAAACTAAAATTTTACTTGATGATGCATACTTTGCTGCAAGCTTATTGTAAACTATATGAATGTATTTAGTTTATAGGACATGATTTCCAAGGAATTAGCTTATACCACATGGTAAGTGGATATATGTAAAAAAAAAAAGTTTAGCTCTGTAAATATTTTCAATGTTAACATTCAAGCTTTTGTTACCAACATAGTGCATAAATAGAAGAGTTGCAGACTGCCTCATTGTATACTCTATCCTCTTCTTTCACTTACCCTCAAAAAAAAAAAAAGAATTTGGTTATCACTGAAAGTACTGGATAATTTCCTCAGGGATCTGTGTTCAGTAGTTCAGTCTTGGCAAAGATACTTGAGTTGTTTGCCCCTTCCTTTTCTAGTATGTTCCCATTTTATAGATGAGAAACTGAGTCAAATAAGGGTTAGGTGATTTGCTCAGCCACACTGCTGGATTTGAACTCAGATCTTCCTGACTCCAAGCTCTGTGCTCTATCCACTGGGCCACCTAGCTGTTCCCTACTCTCTTTACTTCTTCCTATTCATTTCTAGTCCCAGCTCACTATCCATATGTAATAATGGTCCAAGATGTATGTACTGATGGATTTAGCTTTTTGGAGATGAACAGCCAACTGAATATCAGTCTCAGCAATACATTCTTCATATGCTTGGCTTTTTTCCTGTGTATATGATTCAGTTAAATTTTTGTGTTGAACATGTATTTCATTTAAAAATCTCAGAAATACTACAGGCCTCATTGCAATCCACACAACATCATTTACTAATAAATTGCATCTGAAAGACTTCATTGCAAAGAAAATTCCTCTTCCATCTGAACTTAGTGGGATATCCTCCATGCCAATGGCAAACATGTATCTCCCTCTTCTATTTATATTTTATATTGTAATTGTATTTAAATTATGATAAATCAGTTCATGGATTCAAATAGTCTTTTTTAAAGACAATGTTATGATTTTAACATAAAAGGGAGACATCTTGTCAGAAGAAAAATCTTTAAAATGCTGTTTCACTCTACTTATAACCAATGCTTTAAAAATAATCCAGTGGGGCCTCTCATTCTCTGCATCTTTCAATCAATAGAATAGATATCAAACTATTTTGTATTTCTTTAAATACTTTTATTTGTATGTGTCTTCTCAATAAAAATGGAAGTTTTTTGAAGACAGAGATTGTTCCAATCTTTGCTTATTACCCCTCCCCCCAATACCTAGTGTAGTGCTTGGCACATGATAGGTGCTTAATTACTGACTGAAAAGATATGATCTGTTATAGAATCACTTGGGAAAGCCTATCTGTCCCTCTCATATCTAAATCAAGAATGTCTTAGATATGTATCTTAATCTCAAGAGTTCACAGAGACAAAAAAGTAAGCATGGAATCAGTAGTTGATTTTTTCTGTGATTTCTCCCAAGCTTAGAATCACAGAATCTCATAGTTGGAAGGAACAGAGGCCATATTTAGTTTGGCCATATGCAAGGAAAAATCTTCTCCACAACAAGCAGAGCAGAAATGGTTATCAAGCCTTTGCTTAAGACCACTAATGAGGAAGAAGTTACTACCTTCAGAGACAGCCTTTACTATTCTGGAATGATTCTAATTCTTAGGAAAATATTTTGGTTGGTTGGTTTGTAGGGATTTCAAGCCTAACCATGCTTCTTTGTAACTTCCACCCACTGTTTCCAGTTCCAGTCTGGGGTGAAATACAAAAAATCGAATTTCTTTTCTATGTGATCCTGTGAAATAAGGTTCTTATTGCTTTTAGATACACAATAAAAAACCAACTTCTCATTTATGGATTATGTCAATATTTATATTCCGTTCTTTAAGTATCTCCTATTTTTTAAATGTTTACAGACCCTTTAAAATCTGAGTGATTATTATACCCTCTGCCCCTGTCATTGCTAAAACAGAAACAGGTCAGATAGAAATAAGCTGTACACTCCCTTCCCATCTACACAATTTGTTGGCATAAATTATCTAAAAATCATGACACTCAAAGGCCCCTTTGTTCCAAAGTCAAGGACATGTTATTCCATTTGTGCAAAGTTCTGTTTACAATTCAATTTCATTAAGTTCCATGTCAATATAATTTATTACTTAGAAGATACAAAAATATAAGAATTATTAACTAACCAATTAGATCACATTAGTGTATTTTAAACTAAACTCTGAGAACCAAAATGAAGCGAAGACTAAGCACACAAACCCAGCATATGGCATCAATTGTGGTTAGCAGAGGATGCTTCCACCTCAATGTACTTGCTATCTATTTTAACTCTCGAAAGAAAAGAAGCACCCATAGCACCTTTTTTAAATAATAGCCTTCCAAGAAAAAACCTCTGTGTTTCTCCCCTCTCTTTTTTAAAGACAAGGTTATGATTTTAACATGAAAGGGAGACATCTTGTCGGAAGAAAAATCTTTAAAATGCTGTTACACTCTACTTATAACCAATGCTTTAAAAATAATTCATGAACAAAATCTAGTGTGGCCTCTCATTCTCTGCATTTTTCAGTCAATAAAATATGTATCAAACTATTTTGTATTTATTTTAATACTTTTATTTGTATGTGTCTTCTCAATAAAAACGGAAGTTTTTTGAGGACAGATATTGTTTCAATCTTTGCTTATTACTCTCCCAGGGGAGGAGAAAAAACTCTTTGGGGAGTTTCCTCTGGACTTTCTGAGTAGAAAGTGACCTTAATAAAAATACCAAGTTCAAACTTTACCCAGCTTTTGCTTTTATATGAATCTGCTTCATCCCAAAGTAACTCATTTCACTCCAAGTTAACCCTAATTATAAGAAAGTTTTTCTTCATATCAAGTTAAAAACTGTCTTTCTTCCATTTCTACCCATTGTTCCCATAATTTAAATTTATCAGTTAATTCATACCTGGAAATTTCTTTTTGATTGCATCCTTGGAGCTTGCATAGATCATTTTACTTTTGAGAGGTGCTAGTTCTGGTGCCCTGAAACAAGGTACAAAAAATAAGGTTTCAAGCTTGTTAAAAATAATAAGATTCAATTCAAGATTAAGAGAGTTTAAGAAGGGAGTATGACTTATTTCACAAATATGAAATGATACTCTTTTCATTCAAAGTCTCTACCAATCTAATAGGAATATTAAGGCATGTATGTAAGCAAAAAAATGCTGAGAAATCTGAATACTGAGAATCTGGCTTCCAGTAAGGAGCAGGGAAGACTTCATAAAGATAGTCCCTGACTAGATTTTAGAAGGGATTTCCACAGCTGGATTAGGAAAAGGAGAGAAATCACTCAGAATACCTGAGACAAATTCATGGACTGTAGTCTCAAAAGTTAGAGGGGACATCACTACATTCTAAGACATGCAGGATAAGAAAAAAAAATGTAGACTATAATCTAAGAACGATTTCTTTATAAGTCATATGGTATTAAGCAACAATGACTTCACAAGTTGTCAATTTATTTTCAATGTCAATAAGAATTTTAAACATTTAGAAAGATTTCAAGTTGTCTACTCCTGATGGAATACTGAAAATAATTTACGCTTCACCTTTTTCTTGGCAACAGTACTCAAGTTTTCTGAAAAATAAAGCAAATGAATACAAACTCTTTCTTCCTCCAACCTCATCCTACTTTTTGTTTTCCAAGTTTTAAGTCTATCCTCACACTATATTGTTTCTGCAGTCAAAGAGAACAATTAATTTGTGCTAGCCTTTCTTTAGCATTCATTAACTACTTGCTTCCTAAACATGTCAAAACTCTCCTTATCAATTATGTTTATATTCCTATAAGAAATTTCACCTACTGCCTTCCCCTAACTTCAAAGAAGAATGTATCTAATGAATTTTTGAGATCAGGTGATCCTTGAGTTGCCAAGAAAAGGTATTATCTACCTTTCTTTAAAAATGTTGTTTACTCTAATTCAAGCATTGAGATGAAACAAGATGGAAGGAGAATCCTGGAACTTGTTCTTTATAATTTCAAAGAACCAGATAACTTCTTAAAGAGATGTAGAACCTCAATTCTCTGCACCTCTCAAGGATAGTAACTCTAGCTTCCTTGCCATGGCTAATGTTCGATCATTAGATTTGGGTTTCCAATAATAATTCTCCATTGTCAAGCTGCAGACTACAGGAATGAGACTAGAATACTCTGTAAGGAACTCTAGATGTGGACAGATCCTCTATGGACAGATCCTCTGGTCCCTTTATCCAAAATACAGCATAAACATATACTATGATACAATTACCAGGAAACAAAAGTTAAAGCCTTCTTCCTTTAATTAACCTGATGGGAAAGATGAGAAAAGGTGAATAGCTAAAGATGTATTTTTTCCTTCTTGAAAGGAAAACTATACTTAAATGTTATAAATCACTTTAATAAAAAGTGTCACTTTAGTAATCAGAACAGATCAAAATTAAAAGGCAAGAGTAATAACAAGCTCATCCTGGAGAAAACTTCAAAAGTAAAACTTTATTATCAAAAGCCTATTTATCTTTGTTATGACACCTGAGCACAAGTTTAAAGTCTAAATTCTTTTCTTGGGAGGGTGGCTCAGTGGATAAAGCACCAGGCCTGAATTAAAGAAGAGTTGGTTCATTTCCTTTAATATGGTATCTGAATAAACAAAGTTTCTTGATTTTTTTTGTCTTGTCACCATTTCCCTTTTTCCTAGTACTGTAGTCTTAATGAAAGTTACAATGGATCAATTCTTAAAGTAAAAACAAAGGGCCTATATATGTAATGGCTACATTGAAAAGCACTATTTTAATATTGCAGAAAAGAACCACTATAATGATGCTGATTCTACAAATCCCAAGAAGGAAAGTTACAAATTAAGTTTTGCTGGACTTTTTGTCTGTTTTGTTCTGGACTTATGATTTCAATGGCATAGGTAAAGTTTCAAAATTGCCCCACATTTCTGAAGACTGAATCAGAGTATAATATAATTGGGAAATATTTAACAAAAAAATTTTTTTTAATACAATAGATCATAAATAATGTTACAGTGTAGTTTTCTAAGGAAAAATGGGCCCCTATGAAGAATCCTTGAGTACACTTGAGAAGGAAATTCCCTCAGTATTCTGAAACTTAATGTCTTAAGATAATTGCCTTAAAAATTTATAGACTTGCCCAGCTTCACATAACCAATATCTGATAAGTCAAAATTAAACTAAGGTCTTTTTGATTGAGGCCATTTCTATCTTCTACACAACAATACATTTCTAGCCAGCATACTGCGAATATTAAAGCTCAAAGAGGTCTTTTCCATGCTAAAATAAATTTGGGGGGAGGGAAGAGCCAAAGCTGGGTGGCTCAGTGGATTGACTAAGGTCTAGAAATGGGAGGTGCTAGGTTCAAATCTAGCCAATTTTCTAGCTGTGTGACCCTGGGCAAGTCACTTAACTCCCATTGCCTTGGAACCAATACACAGTATTGAATCTAGGACAGAAGGCAAGGGTTTAAAAAATAAATAAAACAAAATGGGTTGGGAGTTGCACAACTGCTCTCCCTTTTCAAGCAACAGAACCTTCCTCTTTGCCTACCATGCATGCAACCACAATAAAGAAGCCTCTTTTTTTCCTGCCCTAGTCAGATAGTTTATATTATCACTGAGTAACTATAGTTGAAAAAAAAAAAACCAATGCATTTAGAGTCCAAGGACCTGGTTCTAATCCTAACACTGCCACTTATTAGCTATGGGATCTTGGGCAGTTCTCTTGGGGACTTCAGTTACTTATCTATAATGGAGCTCGATCAGATGAGGGATTTTTTTTGCCTTTTTTAAATTCATGTATCCCTTTGGCAGCCTGGGGAAGCTAAGGAAACCATTTTAAGAATGTTTTTAAATGCATAAAGTAAAATATGAAAGATTAAAAAGAAACATTATACTGAAATACAATAATCAAAATATTTCTAAAACAAGTTCAGAAATCCTAGTTTAAAAACTAACTCAATAATCAGTCCCTTCCAGCTCTATAGCTAAGCCTTGTATTTGTTCTTTAATAATAGCAATCCTTTTAATCTTGGGATTTTCTAGTAAGAAACACTAGAACTAGTGAGGGACTTAATTTTAAAAGACATGCATCTTAAGCCTTCCTAGTATTTTTAACTCTACAAATAAGCAGTAAAAGAAAAAAAAAGTGAAAGGAGTGAATATGCAATTTTCCAGATCTGTTAAGTTTAGGATCATAGGATATAGAAATGGAAAAGACCTTAAGAGTTCATCTAATCAAATCCCCCCTTGTTTAGATGAAGAAACTGAGGACCTGCAATGTTAAAGGACTTTTCCAGAAAGCTGATAAAGCTTGATCTTACAAATTACCTGGGAACCAGACTAGTCGTCTTAACTTGGGTATACTGAAAGAGGCAGAACAAAAAACGATCAGGTTTGTGAATCTTGAAATTTCTCAGACTTGTGAATGTTAAAAATTTCCAAATCGGGGAATTCTCAATTGGAACAATTCCCTACTGGGAACATTCCCCATTTTGACAGTGAGAACTCTACTTGGATCAGAAATGGGAGGACCTCTACTCCACCAGTACTTGGGACTGCTTTGGGGGAGAAAACTCCTTGCTAAACAATGAAAGTACTTTAACCCATGCCTATTTTTAGAATTTTTAGAAAGGTCAGGCAACTTGTAAACTTGAGCAAAGAGGTGAAAACTTATTCAGAAGTTTTTCTGGTTCAAACTTACTAAAGGGATTAGTCAACCTAGCAGTGTTTTTTTCTGATTCAAACTTACTAAAGGGATTAGTGGACCCAGCAGTGAATTCAGAATGGGCTGTCCCTTGGAAAACATCTACTGTGATTGGTAGATGGAAGAACTTAGGAGAGGTGACATAGGAGAAAACCCCCTATATAAGAAAAAGCTGAATCCTTTTGGGACAATCCTTTGAGGAAGATCTCTAAGGAGGCTCTGGAGAAGGGAAGCTCTTGGAGGACAATCTCTAAGGAGGTCTCACTGGAGCTCCTCTGAGGGGATTCTGTCCCTCTGGAGGCTCTTGAGAGAGGCCCTTTGAAACAGTCTCTGGCTGGAAGGCTCTTTGAGGAGGACCCTGGCTGGAACTCTCTCAGAGGAGACTCTGTCACTAGAATCCTTGCTTCGACAGACCTTATGGTGAGTGATAAAAGACTGACTGACTGATCTCTCTCTCTCTTAAGACTCAGGTCTAGGCCATGTTGGCTTAAGGCCCTTCATACTTATTTCCTTTTTCTCTCTTTCTTTGATTCCTCATTGTATTATTAATTAAAAATCTCTATAAAACCCAGTTGACTTGGATATATTCATAATTGGGAATATTTCCCTGGTGACCACCTTAAATATTTGATTTAAACAAGACACTGTGGTGAAAAACATATTTTCTGCGGTCACAAATTTACTCACCCACTCTTATATCTACTATAATTTATATCTTCCACTATTTTACTCACTACAGTTTATAGCATTAACTCTTAACTGCCACAGTTTATGGCAGACAACTATTTTAAATATAATAGTTTATGGCATCCACTCTTTTAAATGTTACAGGTTGCAGTGTTACGTACATTTGTGTTAATAGTTATAGTTCGTTATAGTTATAGTATAGTTATAGTTCTAAAACACTACAATCACAGTCCATCTATAATTTGGTAGAAGGTCTCAGAGCTATTGTGGCCTAATAACACTTTAAATTTAACTAGACTGGTCCTCAAGATAGTAACCATATAGTCCATTGCTAAGTAGAGTCTTCTGATTTTAGGGGAACCTATCAGAATTGCTTTCCTATAATAGTAAAAACCCTCATCTGATCGAGCTCCATTATAGATAAGTAACTGAGGTCTCCAAGTGAGCTCTCCAAGATCCCATAGCTAATAAGTGGCAGTTAGGATTAGAACCAGGTCCTTGGAATCTAAATGCGTTGGGGTTTTTTTTTTTCCCAACTATATTCCAGGTCAGTTCAACACCACAGAAAAGTACTGAAGTAGAACTGTCTAGTAGACAACTAAATATATTTAATCAACAAATGTAATTTATGAATTACAACTCCTAGCTCCCAAATGTAAAAATGAGGAAAGTTAATCTAGGGCACACCTATCTGTAATGAAAAAGGCATTGCATAACTGAACAAATAAGATACCATTCTTTTTGGTTAAGCCAGAAGATATTTCTTGGGTAAATTAAGATTTTAGCTTATAATTCGTAAACACACAGAAGCTATATGTATAAGCTTATTTACCTTAAGGAGCTATGAAGGGATATTAGATTGTACAACCAAAATTAAGCATCCCCAAAATTATATTAAGCTCTCAGTAAAAAATTAAAGGCAGTTTTGAGAAGACTCTAAAGCCTTTTAATCTCAGATAGTTCTAAGAATGATGTCATAAGGAAATACTATAATCTCAAATTTGTTGAATTTCATTTCTGGTGATACTTACCATAGAAAAAACATCAACTCTTCTTTTCTTGATTCCTTTGTTTCAAAGCTTGCATCATATAAAGCATAGCGACAATCCTTTTCAGGAAGCATTCCCACAAAATGCTTGAAAGGATCAGTAATGGTTACACCAACATCGCCCACTAAGATCTCTTTGCCTTCTTCCACAATGATGCATTTTTTGTCAGCACTGAGACAAAAGATAACTGCCTTCTTTCTTTTCTTGATTTCTTCTGGTGTGGAACATTTCCGAACCTTCATATCATAGAAAATGCGGCATACTTCATCAGCTACTTGGACTCCTGAGGCCTATTATCATAAAAAGAGAAAAATTTCACTTTAATCTTTGGCAAATAATTAAGACATTTAACACTTCTTGATAACAGAAAATGGGAGCTACACATATTCCCCAAATTGTAAAAACACTTGATTTGCAGTCCCACTTTCAAACTACCTGCTTACTCTCTTGCACATGCCCTGAACTTATGATGCTCTTTTCCCAACTAACACCTGGACCTAAAGTAGAGCAGAGGAACATTTCTAGAATTTTATTGTTCTCTTCTCACAGTACAACAGGAACCCAGAAGGTCACAATGATAGAAATGTTCCTACTATTACTTCATTCCCTTCTCAAACATCAGAAAGCTGACATGTCTGTGTCCAAGAATATCAGCATTTTCCAAACCACTAAATTCTCATTTCATCATAAGAATTAGTTTACCCATAGAAACAATGCCATAAGTGATGATTAGATCCCCAGCTATGTTCTGGATTGAACAGAATTTTGTGGGCTCGCCTGAGAGGCTAACCTCTCTATATAAATTTCCTTAAAAAAAAATTTAACAGATATAATGCTCCACGATCTTCTGACAATTACTAAGAGGCAAAAGAAAAAATAAAAATAAATTAAAGAAAAACGAGGCAAAAGACAGTAAGATATATTCAACAAGTGTCTACTATTGTCATAAAGGATGTTTACCACTGAGGCGAAATGAGATTTCCTCACAGATAGTGATATACTCCTTTTTGCAAATAACACTAACCTAAATAAATTGAGTTCTAACTCTAACTCTAACATTAAAATCTCCTAAAGAAACCCACAATTGGTCAAAATTTAGGCCTTTTTTATTATCCACACAGGAAAAACCAAATGGATAAATAATTAGTAGGTTCTTTGTTTTGTGATGGTAATTAAATTTCATTTTATCCTTTGTAGCAATTGTTATATCACATTTGAAAAAGCTCAATTTTACTAGCAAAATATATTCGTACATTTTACAACTATCAACTCTACTAAAAAGGGGGGAGGACTATTAACAAAGCAAAATTAAAAACAACAAAGGATCAAATGTCATCACCTCAATTATAATTTTCAGAAAAAATAACAAGTCAGGTTCGTTACTTATAGCATAAATAATTGAATGATTTGAGTACTAGATATTTTATCCTCTAAGATATTTTCCATTTCTAACACCCTCTACCTATACTGAATATATTATAAAAGGCCTATAATCCAATGGTGATAAAGGACACTCATAATTAGGCAAAAACACACACTACAATTTGGCATTTAGGGAGTTATAGAAATTTAACTTGAAGATATGTGTCTTAAGATAATTATACATTTAGAGTTGGATGGAATCTTAAGAGGTAATGGGTTCTAATTCCTTCATTTTCTTTTTTCAAATGAGGAAACTGTATCCCAGAGGTTAAATGACTAGCCGAAAGCAACACAGGCTTAGAGTAAAAGGTATAGCTGGAGTTTAAATTCAGGTCCTCTAACTCCAAACCTAGCATCTTTTTTTACTGGAGTGGTAAAGACTGAATGAGGGAAAATAACTATAAGCAGAAGGGAAAAGTAATTGAAGTTATGTAGGTCAGGGGAGATTTAAGAGATTAAGGAAGAAAAATCAAAAAGAAAATATATATACAAGTTTTTTCTGAATGGAGAAAATTCATATAAATCAATGAACAATTCAGAAAAACCTGGAAAGACTTTCATGATCTGATAAAAAGTGAGCAGAACCAGGAGAACATCATACACAGGAACAGCAATATTATGTAATGATCAACAAAGATCTATGACAATTCAGAAGGACTTATGATGAAAAAACTACCCACCTCCTGGGAAAGAACTGACAAAAGTCTGATTACAGATTGAAGCATACATACTATTTTTAATGTTATTTTCTTCATGTTTATCTTTTGGTCTTTGCTTTCTTCTACAACATGACTAATATGGAAATGTTTTATATGACCTATCTCAAATTGTCTTATGAGGGCAGAGGGAAAGGAGGAGGTAGAGAATTTGGAATTCAAAATGTGAGGAAACAAAGTGTTAAAAATTGCTTCTACATGTGACTGGGGGGGTAGGGGGAAATCAATAAGTAAGTAAGCATTTATTGAATGCTGTAAGATTTAAATCAATATTGTCTCCAACTATTAATTTTATAAAAAAATTTTAATAATCACTTGAAGTAGAAGGAATAAAAAGGAAATAGGAGTATAAGTTCTCTTGCCTGCCTCAAACCCACTTCCATAGCTGCAATCAGAGAGAGAGAGGGAGGGGGCAGAGCTACCCAAAACTTCCCTACATTAGCATGTAACATGAAAAGGAGCATGGGAAGCTGGGATTTAAGAGTCCTGGGGAGAAAAATCTAATTATACATTACTTCCTGTGTCAGGCACTGTGCTAGGTGACGGAAATAAAAAACATGAATAAAACAATCTCTAACTCTTCAAAGAGCTAACATTCTTGGAGTGGGGGTGGGTTGCTTGAAGGAAGAAGTACATATATAACCATTGCAGTGTAACTGTGGTCCAGAATAAATATGAAATAAAAAAAGGTACTTAGAGAGTAAGAGTATTAATAGTTGAAGAGATTGGGGAAGTTTTGTGTAGGTGATGCTTAAGCTTGGAGGAAATAAACAGAGAATTCTTTCCAGGATGGAGAATGGCCAATGTGAAGAAGATGGAGAGTACTGTGTGATAAACAGGGAGAGGAAGATAGTTTGGCTGGACCATAGCTTTATAGGAAGGAGAATAATGTACAAGGATGGAACTATAGGATGGAACCTGGTTGAAAAGGGCATCAAAAGGCAAACAGAAATGTTTTTATTTTATCCTAAAGGCAATAAAGAGCCATTTGAATTTACATGGTCAGATCTCCATTTAAGGATAACTTTTTTGGCAGGCATGTGGAAGACATATTGGATTAGGTAGAGACCTGAAATAGGTAGACCACTTGGGAGGTAATGGCAATAGTCCAGAAATGGTAATGAAGGCTTGAAATAAAGTGGTACAAAAGGCAATGTGATTGATTAACTAGCTAGATTTTGGTTCACCCTCCAGGTTAGATTTTTGCTGATGAATTCATGCATTCTTTATCAGATAAATGACCAAAGTTGTAGAATTTGGCCTTTGGAGGCTTCTCACTGTGGAATTCACAAAATGATTTGGCTTTGTCTCTCTTTTTCTTTTGACCCTTCCCCCTTGCCCCCACCACTACCACCCTTTTCACTGGAAGACTTTCTTCTCCTAAACAGTCATTCTTCTTGGTGGAGACAGATCTGACCCTGGTTTTAGCTAGATTGGGGAACTTTGGATGTTGCAGGTCTAAAACATCTCTCCAATGTCAGTTGTCTCTCTCAGACTCCAAATCTTAAGTTTTCAATATTGACTTGTCTCAGAAGTTGGGATGATGGAGAGTAAGGGATTTCGGGGGAAGGAGAGAGAAAGTTACAGAAGTGGAAGCTTTGAAGGGAATTATAGAACATACACACAAACAAAATCAACATACAACATCCATTACTAATAGAAGGAGCCATATCTGTGAATGGCTATGGTTACAGAGCTATTATTGACAGTTAAGACCTGGTCACTGATTAGATATATGGGTGAAGAGAATCAGAGGCTGGGTATAATGCTAAGGTTACATACCTGGGTGACTAGAAGAATGATTGTACCTTCAACAAAAATTGGAAGAGGGTGGGGTTGAAGGAAAGATATTGAGTTCTGGTTTGGACATAGTGAGTTTGAGATGTCTCCACATCCCATAAAGCCATGGGAGCAAGTTAAATCACTGAGACAGAACACAGCCAAAGTCAGAGCCTTCAGGAATATCAAGTTAGGGGGTATGATATCATGATGATTCAGCAAAGTAGACCGAGATGACTTGGTAAGTCAGTCAGGAAAAGAGAACAGAATTTTCAGCCATCAAAACGTTGAAAGAGTACCACAGAATTTTCTTCATCACTTGATTTACTTATAAGGTTATATTGAAATTGAGATTTTAAAAGAACCAATTAGATTTTTAAAAAAAGATACACCAAGTATACTAAAGGTTCCTTCTACTTTCTTTGGCAAATAATAAATCAATTAAACCTTCTGCAAAGGACTATATAAACAGAATACCTTTTCAATTAAACAAGGTCTTGACAAGTATCTACTTATGCCAGTAACCCAGATAAAAATAGAATCCTATAAAATTTTGGCCTCCTTTTAAGACATTTGGAAAGTACCACATATTATCTTAATCAAATAACATGTATTAGTATATATGCTATGTATACTAGGTATCGACTGATATAAATAATTCATATTTATATAACTCACATTTACAAAGTACAGAGGAAGACACTGATCCTTTTGGCAAAATGCCAAACAAAATACCATAAGTACATGAAAGAGTTAAAAAAATAAAATGATACAGGGAATCTGAGGAGGAAGAGATTACTTCTGTCTCTCTGGGGGTTGGTTATGTACCTACTTAGCATGCTAGACTGATTTAATTTGTGCAGTGACTCGTAGAGACTAAACACTTAATAAATGTCTGCTGAATTGTAGACTTGTCCCCTCTACTTAATGCAATGCTCACTGTAGGGATTAAGTACTACATATCCATCTATACAACGACTGATTTTTAATAGCAAGTTATATTTATATATTTTTTTTAGTTATAAAGGGTATACTATGTACAGATACTGTGTTAAGTGATATATAGTAATTATATGATTTGGGGAGGTAACTGTTATTATTATTATTACCTCTTTTCAAAGATAATGTAGAAACTGAGGCAAACAGATTAAGTGACTCACAAGAGTATCAGATGCAGGATTTGACTACAAATGTTCCTCTGACTCCAAGTTTGGCAACCTACCCACTACACCACAATGCTCTTTCATTATAAATTGAGCTTAATATATCCCAAAGATTAGTTAGTACCCAGTTAAATTATTCACATTAAAAGTAAGTGATTACATAAAAGAAGGAAGGACAGATGGATAAGGAAAGGAGTAAAAACTATTAATTCACTCCAGTGACTTCCTATCGACTCTACGCTCAAACATAAGCTCCTCTGCACTGTTTGCTTCCCTTACTTTTGAGGTCCAGGGACTACTGGGCCTCTTGCTATTTTTTCCCATATGAGGTCTGGTCTGCAATCTCTCATCTCAACTGGATCTGTGACTGGGCTAAGGAGTGGCCAAAAAGGCACTCCCTCTACCAATGCAAACTGGCATCTGTTCTGCTATTATAGTAATATCCAAGTAGACCAAAAAGAAGCTCCAAAGTGCAGTGGAAAAAAGCAGAGGTCCTATAGAAGTAATTCTGCAACTATAGACAATAAAATTAAATCACTTGATCTAACTAGTTCTCAATTCCACAGTCATCTATCAACTGCCCACTCCAAGGCACTCAACTGAGTACTGGAAATACAAAGATTTTTTAAAAGGCTGTCACTGTCCTTTAAGGATCTTAAATTCTACAGTACTTTACATCTCTAAATAAGAAAGAGTTTGAGCTTAATAAATGTTTATTAAGGATCAAATGAGAAAATTAATGGAAAAAACACTGAGTAAGGCCATTATTTTTTTACTTTCAAAAACAAAATGTATTTCTGACTTTTTAAAATATATATTACTTTGAATTTTCCCTGTATCTCTCCTTTTGAGAGCCATCTCTTATAAAAGTTTAAATTGCTAAACATTTTTAAATTTTGATTTCCAAATTCTCTCCCTCTACAGTCCTCTCACACACTGAGAAAGCAAACAATCTGATACCCATTATATATGTTAAGCCATTCAAAACATTTTCCCATATTGACCGTGTTGTAATTTTTTTCCATTAAAAAAAAAATGTTTCAATCCTATACTCAGAGTTCATTAATTCTTTAACTTGATAGCATTTTTCAACCTGAGTCCTTTGGAACTGTCACTGATTATTGACTGGAATAGCTAAGTCTTTCACAATGGACTATATTACAATATTGCTATTACTATGTACAATGTCTGCTCACTTCATTTTGCATCAGTTCAGATAAGTCTTCCCAAGTTTTTCTGAAACTATACACAACCCTCTTCTCATCATTCCTAATAGCACAGTAGTACTCGATCACAATCATATACCATAGCTTGTCTAGTCATTTCCCAATTCATGGGCATCCCTTCAATTTCCAATTCTTTGTCACCACAAAATGAGCTGCTATAAATATTCCTACATAGATCCTATTCTATGGGCATTATTAATATAATAGCATTTATAAAGTGCTTTCAAGGTTTATAAAATGGCTTCCACACAACAATTATATAATGAAGTTAGTACAAGTATTCTCAACTAAAGAATACAAACGGAGGGCACAAAAAGAACTGAATTGACTAAAGTCACAGAGCTAGATCATACTCCATTGATGGCATTCGGCCAATTTTATGAGTCCTGGCACAGTCTCTTTACCATCTGTGCAGCTTTCCCCCTCCCCCACTCCTCCAAGGGCTCAAGTTTAGCCCTGAGCCCTGTTCCTATGAGGCTAACCACAGCAAGACATCATGTTTTTCAAGGAACCAATTACTGGCATTAGGTAAGATATGCTTGTATAAATATTGTGTTATTTTGTTATTATTTTCATTCCTGCCTACAATTTAACTTTCATAGTAAAAGAGTAATGATTAAATTCTCTGTGCCAACACAGATACAGACTAGAGAAAACATTTTTTATTGGATTAGAACCAGAATAGATTCTTTCTTCTCAGTATCAAAGTTTATAATGTCTCTTATTCATAATCATTACAACAATGCTTTACCTATCAGAAAAAGATATCCTCCTTCCACCAATCTCATACACCCTGGAAAAATCCTAGTTTATGGGATTTAATTAACTCAAAAGAATCAAGACTGAAGCTGTTTTGCACCAAAGTCAGATTAAGGGAGAGGGAAGGAAGAAACTTATACCTAAAGCAAGCATTTTGTCACACTAAAGGCCAAACTCTGTGTAATAATGAGTCATCTGCAATGACTTAGGTAGGTTGAAACTATGGTCTTCTGAACACAGAACATTTTCTGCTCTGTAGGAAACAAAATCTTGAGGGCAAAATTGGATTGCTATTAAAACAAGAGTTCACTAATTACCTTAAAAAATATATTATCACTCTAAATGGACATACTAATGCAAACACCAACAACATGGAAATAGGTTTTGATCAAGGACACATGTAATATGAGGGAAGGGAGGGAAAGAATATAATTCTAGTAACCAAGGAATAATGTTCTAAACTTACAATGAAAAAAAAATCCAAAATACCCTTCCTTACTATTCCTATATTCTGGTTAATTAGCTGGAGACATATTAGTGTAAGGGTTGTTAAAATGTGAAAAAAAAAAGGTTCTGAAAGGTAATTGTTTTCTACCTTTTACATAAAAATATGTCAGCTAATTTTAAAATAAAACCTTCCAAATTATCCACAGCTTTAGTTCTCAGTGACCTTAGGAAAACAGCAATCTTCCAGAAAACTATCCCCATTTAAAAATAAGTTGTGGCTACAGCATGACTAAACAATATCAACTCAATAGGACATTTGTTTTCATATTCCAGGGAAGAATACAAAAGGGCAGATGGGAATGAGTAACAAAATTTTATACTGAAGACCTACTTAATATACATAGCTTGATAAAGTCATTTATACACAAAAGGAATGTTGCCATAAAAATGAAAGGTTGGTATGTTTAAGTCCATAAACATAAAATACACCAAACCCAATTTCCTACACTGTTATCTTTCAATACTGACATGTGTGATAACAGAAACTTGAAAATCATGCTTGTGTTTAGTCATTGTTCACAATTCGGACAATCCTGAACTCAAATGTAATGTTTTAATCTGTATGTCCCAAAGAGCCAAGAGACTTTGATCCTGAAACAGCCATTAAACTCAGGTACATCACCTGATCTCAGCTCATTTAAAAAAAATCTTCTTTCACAAGGTAAAATAAGAGATGAGAGCTAAAGTTTTCTATTTCCAGGGTAGAATTTACATTATCACATATACATTTATAGGAACATATCAAGGTATGTATATGAATGCTCTCTTCCAGGTTAATGGCAACTCAAGCATTAACCACCACGTAACAGGTAAGACCCTGTGTTAGAACTGGGGACACAGATGAAAATAATAGTTTTGTTTTGTTTTTACCCAGTTTTAATTCTACGTGGGTAGATAGAGCACAGCTATAAGTGTCAGTTATCATTATTTCTATTAAGATAGTTAAGAGTATTAATGGGGGGTAGGGTAGAGATTAGGGAAGGTTTTACTAAAGAACTCTGAGCCCAGTTTTGAAAGAGTTAACAGGATACGGCAAGGATGAAATATAATGTAGAAACTGAACTTGTGATTTCATTGGTATAGGAATTTGGCTGCTCTGCAACATACAATTTTAAGAGGTTAAACGACTTGTACAGCGTCATATATAGCCAATATATAGTACAGACTGCACTTGAACCCAGGTCATCTTTGTTCTGAGGCTAACTATCCACAGTGATACAATGGCTTTTCACATGAAAAGTAATGTGAATTAAGGCTGGAAAGAGAGGTAGAAGTCAGACTGTACAGGATTTTAAACACCAGGCTAAAAAACTGTATTCTATTCTAAAGACAATAGGAAATCACTAAGATTTCTGAAAAGCAGAATAATATGTAAGACCTGTGCCTTAGATTTTGACAGGAGTCAAATTAGAAGACTAATAATACTCCAGGTGAGAAATTATAAGGGCTTGGGTTAAGACCTTGGTAATATGAATAGAGGAGATGGATGCAAAAGTTGTGGGTGGGGTAGATTCAACAGGATTTGGCAACTGACTAGATATGAGGAATAAGGGAGAAATGAATATAGTTAAGAAGGTAGAGGTCATGAATCATAATTGAGAGGATCCTTCAACAAAAATGGAAAATTTAGAAGGACTTCTGTCCATTCCAGTTGTGTCAAAGGAACTTAGAAGAAACATGATAAATTATCCTCAATGGCTGGCATAACAGAAGGCTTACTGAAAAAGAAATCTTAGCACTTTGAAATGAACTCAAGAGGTTCCTTATTTTCTCCTTGAAAACCCTTGGGTCCTAAGATTCATCTGAGTAATAAGATAATAATTAGGCAGAGAATATTAGTACATCTAGAAATTATTTCCATGAATTTTAAAATCACAACAGAAAATTTTAATCATGCTTCTAGAAGGAAGTGCCATATATTCAAAGCATAATGACCCATGTTTAATATTGTTCATTTAAACCAGTGATAGTAAACCTTTTGGAGATGGAGTGCTGGGGCCCACCCCCACCCAAAGCAGTATCCCCATACACATGCTGGGTAAGCCCTGCACCCCCCCCTTCCCATATAGGAGAGGGAGGAAGGGCTACTGGATGGAGGGGCAGGTGAAGTGAGGAATATCCTCTGCCAGTATAGAGAAGGGGAGAGGAGAGTGAGCTCTCCACTCCCCTCCAGCTCTGGTCTGTGAGTCACCCATCTTAACCCCTATGAACTGTTGAGCAGGGGGTCAGGGATGTGAAAAAATGTCATGGGGGGGGGGGGGGTGCGGCGGTGCAGAACTGCCCATCTTCCTAGGCCTTTCTAGAAACAAACTCTGGGGGTGGGAGGGAGAGTAGCCAAGTGTCCAGAGAATGCTCTGTGTGCCACTGGTTTGCCATCACTGATTTAAACCAATGTCCTAGATAACTCATTTAATTCTTTTTAAAAGCCTTGAAACATTAAAAACTATTTTTGATACAAATGTGCTTAGTAAATTAAGTAAATCGCAACCTAACAATATGAGCTGTCCAAAAAGAAAATGGCTTAGTTCAGGAGGTGGTAGGTGCCTCTAACTTGGAAATCCATCAACATAGACTGGATGATCACTTGTTAGGAATCATAGTGGAAATTCTTCCATATGGGCTCGACTTCAGTATGGCCTCTATGTTGCTTCAAATAAATTCTATAACTATAAATCCATGTGTAAAGGTTGCTTGGCATAATATGATCCTATGGTATCTAAAACAAGTCTTGTATTTCCATAAACTTCCATAGAAGAACCAACAGCCAGTGTGTCAAGAGTTCTAATTCTGAGCATAATTTAATTTTGAGGGGTTATTCTAGGTCATTATAAATCTCAATTATTTAAGTATAATAAAAAGATGCCCTCAATTACCATTTGTAATACATAGGATGACTGTATGCCTCTATTGGTGTTAACAAAGTATGCTAAAAACCATTAACTTAAAAATATATAAAGTTTAAATCTGTAAAACAGTCTAGGCTGGGGGCAGCTGAGTGGTTCAGTAGATTGAGAGCCAGGCCCTGAGATGGGAGGTCCTAGGTTCAAATCTAAACCCAGACACTTCCTAGCTCTGTGACCCTGGGCAAGTCACTTGATCCCCATTGCCTAGCCCTTGCCACTCTTCTGCCTTGGAACCAATACATAAAGGTCAGGGTTTAAAAAAAAGTCTAGACTGGAGTTCTCAACCTGGAATCCACTAATTTTCAAAAAAATTTAAAGCTGTATTTTAATGATTGGATTCCTTTGTAATCTTTTATTTTAATGAATTTAAAAATCCCTCACCTTATACTCTAAAATATTCCAAATGGATAAATGATCTAAATATATAAACAGTTAAAGGAGTAGAAAGGAAGATCTAGCTTTCCTAACTCACATTTCCAATAGGAAAAAAATATTAACCAGACTAGGTATAAAAAGAACCATAAATACAAAGTTTCAAAATCTAAGTTTTATGAAAATGTTTTTGTGGAAAAAAATTAAAGAAGTCAGAGTCAGAAGAAAAGCTATAGAGAGGAAATTTTTGCATTAAATGTTTGATAAAAGTCTGATAACCCAAAAGCTATATAGAATTGACAGTACTACAAAAGATCAACAGGCAACGCCAATAATCTTAAGGACAAAAACAGCTTTCAAAAGAAGAAATATAAACCATATCTACTTAAAATGTTCAAAATTGTTAGACGTGAAAATTTAAACAACTATGAGATAAAACCATAAACCCATCATGTTACCAAACTTGCTAATTAAAAAAGGGAACACTCCCTATTATAGAGGCTATAGGAAGATAAGTTGTTGGTAAGGTTATAAATTGGTTCAACAGAAACAACAAAATTATTAAAAAATAATCTGAAATTATACAAAGCATTATATTGATCAACTACTACTACACAACAATACCATTACTAAGACTATATATTTCAGGTAAATGATGAGCAGCAAGAAAAACCTATACATATAAAGATTTATAGCAGTATCACTTCTGATTTTAAAAGACTGGAAACAGAAGCCCCAGAAATGGGGGAAAAGTTTAGGGACAGGGGATGGAGAAAGTACTCCCATTTGAGCTGCAAAGAGAAATGTCCTCAGGTAGGGTAGAGACAGGAAAAGAGCAGCTCTGCCCTCTAGAGAGTCCCTCTACTTTTCTAATAACAAAGCCTTGAGGGGGAGGAGGGGAAGAGGGCTACATGCCCAGAGAACAATCTTGGTGCCATAGTTTCACCATCACTGGCATATACAACAGCAACACAAAGCCAACATGGAGAAGTAACATTCTCTTAACATACCTTTGGGGTAGTTAGTATATTGTTATATTCATTTTACAAATGTATTAAGGAAAATTGATTTATAAAAGGTAAGGAAATTAGAAGGTAAGAATTAGAATCCTGACTCTAAGTGGAATGCTCTTTGAACTCTTAATAGATTGTTTCATTAATAGTTATTTTTTAATTATTAACTAGACTAGATGGCCTTGAGATTCCTTCCTATCTGAGTCTATGATCCTTCTATGGCATCTAGCACCATATCTAGCAATTGCAAAAAGTTAACCTCAAGATGATTTCCCTAATATAATAGTATAGAAAGTCTTACATTCGACTACTGGTAGCAATAGAAATAGGCAATAAAAAAATAGGGGGGCAGCTGGGTGGCTCAGTGGATTGAGAGCCAGGCCTAGAGATGGGAGGTCCTAGGTTCAAATCTGGCCTCATGGATACTTCCCAGCTGTGTGACCCTGGGCAAGTCACTTGACCCCCATTGCCTAGCCCTTACCACTCTTCTGTCTTGGAGTCATATTGACTCCAAGACAGAAGGTAAGGGTTTTTAAAATTAATAATAGCTAGCATTTAATAGTACTTTTAAGTTTTACAAGGTGTTTTACAAATTTTATCTCATTTTAACCTCTCAACCAAGATAGATGCTAAAATTACCCCATTTACAGAAAAGGAAACAGAGGTAGAGAATGGTTTAAGTGTCTTGCCCACACAGAGGTAGTATTTACATCATGTGTTATGCAAATGTGAACTGAGGTTATGTCATTCTAGGTTTGGTGGGTCTATTTTCTCTGACACCTACCAGGCTCCACAATAATATTCTGGAGATAGCTATTAAGAGTCTAATAGATCTGTGTCCCTTTACAGAGATATATATTTTCTCTAGCAATTTCTCAATTTCTGTAACACTTGATTAAAATCAATTACACAGTATCTCACTTTTCAGATAACCTAAAATAGCCAAGAAGTAAAAAACAAGCAAAAATGGCCTGTGCAGCAATGCAGGCATTATATCTCATGAACTAAAATTTTGTGCATCATAAAAGAGCCCAAGTCTTTCTTTTCTAAGAACTTACTTCCTTTTATTTTACATTGCTATTATCTGGTTTCCTAGCCGAAGAGATTAGAAAAAATAAGCCACTATAAAAAAGCAATGATAGCAACAAGAAGACATGACTCATTATTAAAGGAAGAAAGAGTAAAACTATGAGGAGTCACCATGAGAACACAAAAGGCATCATCAAATTTGGACCATTTCCTATGTGGAATTGCACTATATACCTAAACAGCCTCTGAAGGGATCACTGGAAGAATGCATTACAATAACTGAGACAAACAGCAGCAAAACACCCTTACTAGGGAAGTCATGAAGAGACATACACTGACTGCAAGCCTGAGCAGATGATAAACTCTTACTGCTCCTAGCAATTCTAATACTATATGATGCAGAAAAAAGTGATTTGCATTGATAGAAAGGCTTTCCTCACCAGAGAGTTCCCTCCACAAGTGAATCTTGGGTCTAGTCCCTATCTTCATAATAACTGATGCTCATAAATGGTGAGTCATCAAAAAAGATTATGTTCTCTATACTCTGTTTAAGGAGACAGGGGGGAAAATGTAAACATGTTAAAGATTTCTAAAAAATTAAAATGTTTAAATGTCTAGCTGCTAAAAAATATAATCTTGTCTCCCAAAAATGCTAGATATAACTGAGATATTACTGTATATTAATTTCCTTCTAATATGAGATAGTTCTTATTACATGAACAGTCCACCTAATTTTGTGGTCAGCTATACCTCTGAGGGAGCCATCATTATCACTTCTCCAAGAAGATTCTTCCTTAGGAATACTCAAACCTCTCATGCACCTTTCATTTTTCTTTGGGTGATCCACAATGTTAACTGTACAGGGTTTATTATTTGTAGCCATATACTCTAACCAGAAGAAAACTGATAGAAGATGGGTCTGAAGTTTCAAGAAACTTTCAAATATTAAAAGTATATATAACTTCCTAAAGGCAACATTTTCACCTATCCAATTCGGGGCCCATCTCTGTCTATCTAAAATAGAACTACAGATGTCCCTTGCCTATACTAGTTCAAGTCAAAGTCTATAACAGAAATTCGCAATCCATTCCTGTCTAGTTACACTCCTCCTGCAGTTAAAGCCCTACTCATGAGTATTTATGGTTCTGCAATATGCTGGCATCTAGCTTGGCACAATTGCCATGTCATATGCAGAAAGGATCATTTGGACTCAGCATAATTTCTTTTTTTTAACTCTTGTTCTAAACATTATCTATCACCATGTTTTACATCTCACTTGACATTAATAATTATGAAACAGTATCAGTCTCTCTGCTATTACATCTTTCAAGAAAGCTTGAGAATTGATGACTAACCTGGGTGTTTCACACAATGTCAAGAGATCTAAACTAAAGGAAGCTCCCCAGAGTGCTTGGATCTTTATGGAGAATTAATGGGAAGTCTTTGAAAAAAATAAGAAGGCATAGGATTGGTTGAAATCTGGAAGGAGTACCAAAATCAATGAGATAGCAGATCCATCAAAGTACTGAAGTATGGCAGATGGCACAACTTTTTTTTTTTTACCCTGTACTTTCTTGACTTAGTATCAATTCTAAGAGGCATAGTGGAGTTAACTTGCCCAAAGTCACACAGCTAGGAAGTCTTTGATGCCAAATTTGAATCTTGGTCCTCCCGATTACAGGCCTGGCACTCTACCCATTGTGCTACCTACCTCACAAATTGCTTTTTAAACAAGACTTATTAACCTCCAAACTGAATATTCTATTTTAAAATACCTAGGATCAGTGGCTAGCAAGGGAAATGTTACCTGACATTAAACAAAATCTTTCTAACAGCAAATTCAAGCCTGGGCTAATGGTTCCCCTGATATTCTCTTACTGATCCTATTTCCTCTCTTTGGACACTGTTGCTACAAATCTCTAGTTCCCTCACAATGGTAAAATGAGCAATTTCCTCTGCTCCTACTTTTTCCTATTCCCTTCTTCTCCACTTGGAAATTTTAAAAGATATTTACTACAAAGTACTCAAGGATAAATAAGAATTGCCTACCTCATCCCTGAAGCTATTCAAGCCTGCTAAAAAAGGGGAAGATAGAATGAAGGGGAAAATGGGGAATAGGGAAAATACTCATCATCACTTCATCTGTTGCTCTCTATCAAGCCTGCATGACCTTCAAATATGCTGGAGATTGATACCCTATGAGGGAGTAAGTCCACAAGTCCACAAGCAACATAGATCTGGTTCTGCCCCAGTAGTAAAGCTCCCTCTTTCATCAACTGCTATATGGACTGATATTGAATCCTATACTTGAGGGTCATAGTGGCCTATCTGAACCCAATACCATCATGCTGTTCACAGCATAGGTTTTCTTTCCTGTAGCATAGTCTTAGTGGCAAAGAGGGAAGTGAATGTGATAGAGCCATATAGATTTGTAATGATTTTAAAATCACATTTATAAGATCCATTGGGGTGAGGGTGGAGGTGTTATTATACAACTTCCTGCAATAAGGAAATAGAACCAGTGGCTGAGAAAATTAACATATTCCTGGTGTTCAGTCACCCTTGCATGAATCTATTGGCTCAATGAAAAAGTTGTATCTTTAAGTTGTGGGCACAAGATCCTTCCATATATTTCTAGGTGCAATATAAAAAAAAATCACTAAATACAATTGTTAAATTAAATTAAATCATTGGCTGTTTTACTATGTTCGTGCTTGAGAAACAGCATATAGTGTACATAGCAGTGGAACATAATCTAGGCTCAACTATTATGTCTACTCATGACTTTAGGCAAATGAAGTTTTCTGAACCTTATTTTCCTTAGCCTTGTCAATCAACAAGCATTTTATTGAGAAACAGAAAGATTTGGCAACTGGGTAAAAATGGAGTGATGACAATGAGGTCTTGAACCTGGATAACTGGAAGGATGGTAGTGCCCCCAACAATATGAAAGTTCAGAAATAGGGAAGATAAAGAATTGTTTTAGACATTTTGAGTCTGAGATATTTATGTGATAACTACTTCAAAACATTTAAAAGGAAGTTGGTAATGTTGAAATGATAAGATTAGAGACATATATGTAGATTTTGAAGTTACCTGCTTAAAGATGACACTAAACCCATAAGGTCATCCACCATGTGAAAAACAAAATGGAATAAGCTTCAGGTTTCTCTAGGGTCTCTTCCACTTTTAAAATATCTGGATTCTTATCTTTTAATTTCTTTTTTTTTTAAACCCTTACCTTCCATCTTGGAATCCATACTGTGTATTGGTTCCAAGGCAAAAGAGTAGCAAGGGCTCGGCAATGGGGGTTAAGTGACTTGCCCAGGGTCACACAGCTGGGAAGTGTATAAGGCCAGATTTGAACCTAGGACCTCCCATCTCTAGGCCTGGTTCTCAATCCACTGAGCTACCCAGCTGCCCCCCTTTTAATTTCTTAAGAAAAAAAAATCCATAAGAATAGAGAACCACTTGTTTAAAGGTTTAAGAACCTTGTAATGCAAACAACTTCTCCATTCTCTAATGAAATAATAGGAAAGGAAAGATTTAGAAATATTAGCCCCTACTTCCCTGCCCAAGATTTTTTTTAACAGAAAGCAAATAAGTTTAACTTTCTCCATTTCGAAGTGTTATATCCAATATAGCTCATTGTCTATTTAAAAAAACAAACAAACATCTCTTACATTCTACCTTAAAATCTATTTTAAGTATGAGTTCCAAGGCATTAAAGTGATAAAAGCTAGGCAATTGAGGTTAAGTGATTCTCCTGGGTCACCCAGCTAGGAAATTATGAGGCCACATTTGAACCAAGGACCTCCTATATCTAGGCCTGGTTCTCTACTAGTGAACCACCTAGCTGCCCCTAAGGATCTATTTTATGCAAAGCGAAAGACAGTTGATGAGGTAGATTGAGGGCCAGGAATTCAGGAAAATCTGGGCTCAAAACTGGTTTCCAACACACACGAGCTCCTGGACAAAGTCACAATCTCTCTCAGTGCCTCAGACAATAATTTGTAGCAGCGTGTGTGTGTGTGTGTGTGTGTGTGTGTGTGTGTGTGTGTGTGTGTGTGTGTGTGTGTGTGTGTGATTTAAAAGTTTTACAAACCACTTTTTCTTCTTTTGTTTTCAGTCCTGTCTGACTCTTCATGACTCCATTAATGAAGGGTATTCTTGGCAGATACTGAAGAATATATACTATTTGCCAGTTCATTTTACAGATGAGGAAACTGAGGCAAATAGGGTTAAGTGACTTGCTCAGTCACACAGCAATAAGTGTCTGAAGCCAGACTTGAACTCATGGGAAGATGAATCTTCCTGACTCCAGGCCCAGCATTCAATACACTATACCCCATGAAACCACTGTTCCAGGGAGAAAAAAAAAAAGGGGGGGGGGTGGTATGACAAAACACCGTGCCAGACATAATCCCTGATATCCAAGGAGTTTAGGAGATACACAATGTATGGGTGTAAGGAAATCTTAAAAGTTACTCTGGGGGACATCTGGGTAGCTCAGTGGATTGAGAACCAGGCCTAGAAATGGGAGGTCCTAGGTTCAAATCTGGCCTCAAGACACTTTCTAGCTGTGTGACCCTGGGCAAGTCACTTGACCCCCATTGCCTAGCCGGTACCACTCTTCTGCCTTGGAACCAACAGAATATTGATTCCAAGACGGAAGGTAAGGGTTTTAAAAAAATTACTCTGAAGGAAACTAGTAATCATAAGAGGAAGAGTTAAAAAGGGAGACATAAGGAAACTACTTGGCAAACCTATCAGATCTAATGTCAAGTATTATAAGGAACAGCCAAGTAGTCATGGATTAAGAGTATGAAGAGGAGTAAAATAATGTTAATGTAGGTAGAAGCCAGATTGTAGAGGGCTTTAAATGGTAGGCTGAGGATTTTGTATTTTATTCCTAGAGGCAAAAATAAAGATGGGGAGGGGGGGGTTGAGGGGGCATATATCTGTTTTTGAAATATCAACGTGGCAGATGTTTTAAAAAAGAAAAAAGGACTGGAAAGATAATATGAGGTAGATATTAATCAGTAGATTATTGGATTGTGTGAATGGAGAGAAGGTAACAATAGAATTGGTTAAAACTTGGCGGTCTGGATATATATGGGAAAGACAAGAGACAGAAAAGATGGTAATACCATCAACAGAAATAGAGAAGGTTGAAGGAGAGAGAGAGGTTGGGAGAAATACAGGGAATTCTTATGTTAGTTTGAGATGCCCACAGAACTATTAAGTTCATGTTACTCATTTAAATACATAATTTTTTGATCACCTGAAAAACGAATGCAAGGGACAGGTAGGTAGCTCACTGGATTGATAGCCAATGCTTAGAAATAGGAAGTCCAAAGTTCAAATTTGACCCTAGACAATTCCTACTTGTGACCCTGTGCAAGTCACTTAACCCCACCATTGCCTAGCCCTAACTTCTCTTCTGCCTTGGAACCAATACATGGTTTTGATTCTAAGATGAAAACAAGGGTTAAAAAAAAACAACACCAAATCAAGATTGTTTTTTCACTTTGATGGAACTCAGATATCCCTCCCTGCCAATGAGTATGAAGACATTTCATTTTATAATTAGGGCTGTGCTGAAAATCAAAGTTAACAAGAAGTTAGGAATAAATGTCAATTTTTAGAATACTTATATGCACACTTTATGAAGTAATGCTAATAACTACAGTTAGCACTATTGTCTTTTATCTTGCAATTTCCTGATCACACTTTGGTTATTTGGTTTAGAGCCAAAGCTTCTTTCTAACAGTAAAAGAGGCTAACCTATCCTTCTACAAATATGACAATGCAATACAGGTTAACCTTCACTTATAAACACTTAAATGAAGGGTCTCACAGAAGTAGAGATCCAGCAAGAGAAAGAATGGTACTGATGAGAAGAGAACTAATGATCAATAGCAACAATCTTTTATTTTAATAAGTTTCCTTTACTTATAAGGCTAGATAAATAGTACTGCAAAATGCAAAAAAGAAATGTTGACTAAAGATTCATTGTAAATTATTCTCATCAAAGTTACTTTAATGCTGAACATGTTTAAGTGTATAAAAGTATTATTTACTGAAATATAAACAATCTAAAAACAAAGGTATGTACTACTTAGTTACATATTTAAGTTGTATCAGCAATATAAAACTATATACTTTTATAGATTTTGTGAGAGAGCACAGTGCACTTAAAACAGTAGACCCCAAAATAATTAAATTAAGGGCTTTTTGAGCAATAGCTGTATTGTCACAAATCACTTTCCTCATTTGTAAGCTAAAGATAATCATATTTACACTATCTACCCTCATAGAATTGTTGTCTGGAAAGATAAATGTGAGCTATTACTATTGTTACATGGTCTAATTTTTTAATCTATTAAAAAATTATACACATTAAATCACTTAAAAGTTGTCACTATATTTTGCCTCTGCCCTAAAACCTGGCACAGCTAGGTGGCGCAGTGGATAGAGTGCTGGGCCTGTCAGTCAGGAAAACTATGCTGCCAGAGTTCAAATCAGTTAGCTAGTCACACTAGTTAGCTGTGACCCTGAGCAAGCCACTTCAATATTTTCCTCAGCTTCCTCATCTGTAAAATCTGTAAAAAAGAAACTATAAAATCAGACCCCTACAAAATTACCTATATCTAAAGATATGATTAATATCTACACACAGTCAAGTCTATTACTAGATTTAAAATGAATGTGCTAGTTAACTCAGTTGGTTACAGCAGTTTTCATGGAGATGTGGATGTACACCATCTCCAAATAGAACAATTAGACATGCATGCCTAACTAGCCTTCTAGCTAGTTATCTTGTGAATGCATACACTACACAAAGCTCTGAGGCCTAGGTAAGACCAACATATCTTTCTGTGCGTACTTACCAAACATCATTAGACTGAATACTGGGACATCTTTTTATCAGGATATTCTAAAAATTTTTGTTGAAAGTAAAATTTCAAAGCATTGGCATCTCAACCTCAAAATATTTAGAAAGTGTTATTTTGTGGTGGTTTATTAATTATAACTGGCATTTATATGGTGCTAAAAGGTTTTCAAAGTTTTACTTAATTATTTCCTTTGATCCTCACAACAAACCAGATACTATTATTCTGATTTTACAGATGAAGAAAATGAAGTTCATCTCTGGCAGTGATTTGTCTCTGGCCATACATACTGCTACTGAGAATCAAAGGCAGATTCTTTTGACTCCAAGTCCAATTCTTTCCATTATACTATCCTTCAGCTCCCTACTCCTACTGGAAATGTATTCAAAAGATTTGAGAGCCAGGTAGTGATTTTTAAAGGACAGTTTATGCAGGACCACCAGTCAAAATGAACAGTTCCAAGTTTCATTTTTAAAACATAAAGGCTTAGAGGCAGCTAGATGGCTCAATGGATTGAGAGCCTGGCCTGGAGACTGGCGGTTCCGAGTTCAGATATGACCTCAGACACATCTTAACTTATCATGCCCTTACCTCTCTTCTGCCTTTAAACCACTAGATAGCCTTGATGGATGATGGAAGGTAGGCGGAGTTTAAAAACAAACAAACAAACCCTAAAGGCTTGGAATCAAAATCTGCCTTAGCTGAACTGAACACCCAATAAAACTGGTAGAACTACAGTTATAAAAACAGGAAAGAAGGCAATGGATTCTTCCTTAAGAATTACAAAAATGTGGTTTTTTTACCCTACAGCAAGAAACTTCTAAGTTTGTACCTTCACCTCAAAGACCTGGAACACAATGAAGGTACAGAAGCAAATTAAAAAATAAGAAAAAATTTTGACTAATGTTCATTCCTGCCCCCAAATTGCATGAATTTGGAATAGAAAAAAATGATTAAAGAAATGAAACATTAAATAAAATTTACCATGTTGAAGTAACTTACCATAAAGTTACCAAGTACCTTTACATTACTGTGTACAAGTTAAGGCATACTAGAAAATAGCATGACCCAGTCTGCTAAATTACACCACAAAATTCTTAATTGTAGATGTCTAAAATCACTGACTAGTTAAATAGTCTTAAAACTTTATTAATTCACTCCCCATGAGGCAGAGCACCCCAAATAAATGTTATAACATTGTCACCAAAATATTCAATGAGTTTGAACAGAATGGACAAACTGAGTTATTAAGCAAGTTTAACAACTTTTACAAAAAGAAGTTTGGAGGCCATCTTGGAAATTTGGGCAAACCACTTGTAAGGCTGATGTAAATGGTCTTAAAATTAACTTTTAAAACTCAGATATATCTTAAACACAGTTCAATTTAGCTATATACAGGCATAAAAAACACAACCCCTACACATTTTAACTTGAATGTTCAGCAGACAAGATCTGAAGACCTTAGAAAAAAAAATTAAGTGAATACTCTTAGTACTTCTAGACATTCTGGAGGTAAAACATGCAGATTTGGGGGCAGATTTGTGATTTTTCACTATGACAACCTCAAATTTCCTTTTACCTTTCAGATGAAACATTTTACTCCTACATTTCATTTGTGCTAATCTTTATAGACTGAATTACATAAAGCATAAAACCCATAATCTCTACAGAAGTATATGAAAATACATAAATAAAATTTTATGAACAACTTAAGAGGCAGGAAGCTTGATTCTATTTATAATATCAGAATAAATATAGCTTTCCATCTCACTTCAAAGCACCTTAATCTTGTGGTGAGTCTTTACCTATAAAAGAGTCCAAAGTCTAGCCTTTGCTATAAAAATGCTAACACATATATACCACATAAAAATACTACAAAAAAACAAAGGCACTTTATATGTATATAATTTGAGGTTCTAATACTAATATTGAGGGGAGAAATTACAAAATTGAATGGTTTACTTTTAACATTTAACTGCTGTATATGGAATAAAGTGGCTGATTAACTAGGAATTTTTTTAGTACAGTTTATCAAAATACCAGTGTCAAAGACTACTTTTGAAAAGCAACATGCTTGGAAATGGGAGCTGCTTTTTTTTTTAACTTAATTAAGCAACAACGATATTGAAAGGTTTTATATGAAGAAAGAACATAGATTCTACTGAAGCAATTAAAGAGACTAAGATTTCCTACCAAAGTCTGGTAAGCCCTTTGCCTGCAAATCATTGACCAAAAATGGTAATGGTGTGGGGTAGCCTAAAGCAGAACAGAGAAATGTTTTTACCTAATCTTCAAGTTCCGCATTCTATTTTTCCTAAAACTAGACTGATAAGTTAGTAGAAAAGATACCAATTTAAGTATAATTTTCATCCCTAAAATTCTAAGATCTGTGAATGTTTTTAAACTCAAGTGTTATTAGGGATTCTCCCTCTGCTTTTAAAGCAATTTGGCATCATACTAGGACCTGATATGGTAAATTTTCACCTAGCAAAAACTATTAGCAAATAAAAAATTCTAACCAATACAAGTATGAATCAGGCAGGGAGGGGTTAAAACAGGCACTGCCAAGCTTGACTAGCACTACAAGACTGCTGCTGGAAGCTGATTTACAGATATGACAAACAAAGAGGCAGCAAAGCTAGTGTTCTTAATCATGCTGCTTAGTGATCATTTCTTGTATGGATGTTCCTTCCCTTTCTAAAATGTTCTCTCCCCACTCCCCCCACAAAAATAAACCCAAAGAAAACCCCCAAACCATATCAAACGAATGATCTTTTAGCCACTGTTTCTCAGGAAACCTACACAAAAAAAGACTGGAATGGCGTTTTGACAGCAACCAGGGCTCAAAGGAGCCATAGCTTCTTTTTAAACCACACATCCCTGTAGTTGTGTGAGAGATATACACATCACACATAAATATATGTGTAAGAAAATTGTCTTAATGTATTATACACTGATTCCATCATCTATACTGGGAGGTTTTACATGAAGAGAAGACAAAGATTCTACAGATGCACTTAAAGGGTATAAAATTTCTAACAAAGTCTGGTAAACCTTCATCTGCATAAATATGTATGTACATAGTTTCCCATAATTCCTTAAGTGTACTATGTATATACAAACATATATTTACCCAGTTATATCTATGTATACACACTCACACACTCCCCACATCACACATCCATCCAGGGCCACCGTACAAGTAAGAACAGGGAGAAGGAAACCCACAGCCGCACTTTCACAACAGCCTGAAGCAATGCAGCAGTCGGAGAGCCCCACCTTAGAGCAAAGGACACGCATGACGGTGGGGGGATGGGAAAAGGGAGGGGAGGGCGAAAGTTTGGGGGGGGACGGATTGGAGCAGTTCAATTCGCGGGGACACCTACACCCCCGGGATGTTGAGCTGCAGGAGGGATCGGGGGTGGAGTGGGGGGATGGGAGAAAATCGATAGGCAGCGGAAGAGAGAACAAAGCTGCCGCCGGACACCTCGAGGGCCACATTGCAAAGAAGCCCGGGATGACGCGGAAGAGGAAGCGAACTGGACGGGGACCGGCAGCGGAGTCTAGGAAAGGAGCTGCATTCAAAAGTGGGGGGATGGTGGGTGGCAGCAGCGTTCTTGGTAATGCCCCCTCCCCCACCATCAGGATCCTCCAGCTCCGGGGGCCTAGGAGCTCCGGGTACATGGGGAATAGAGGGAAAAAGCACGGCCAGCCGGGCAGTCCGAAAGAGAGATCGGCGGTCGGGTGGGGCTCAGGCTGCCCCGGCTTCCTCAGTGCGTCCAGCTCCGCCAGATTCCCAGATGCCTGGGACGCTTCCGCCTCCCACCCACTCACCATCTTTCCAAAGCAGATGATCTGGAGCGCGGTCGGGTCCCTGGGCCGGCGGGGGCGGGAAAAGGGAGAGCAGATAGTCTAGGCGCTGCTACGGTCGAGAGTGCGGAGGAGCGTCTGTCTCCCTGTAGCCCGAGGAAGGGAACAACGAGAGTGGACAGGAGAGAGGCGACGCAGAGGCGACGGCACGGGAGGCTGTCGGAGAGAGCGGGCGGGCGAGTGAGGGAAAGAGGAAGGGAGCGGCCGAGCGCGAGCCGGGCGGAAACGCTGCACACGTCACGCTCTCTGCTTGCTTCGCGGGCTAGTCGCCGTTGTTAAGGAAGGAGCCACCTAGGCAACAGCCCACCCCTCCCCGTCCCGCCCTCCGGAAGCCGATTTCGGCCAGACGCGGAGAAGGGGCGGGGTCACCTTAGTGCTCTCCTCTTCTCCCTTCTCTAGAGGGACCTAGAATGGAGGATACCTACAGGCACCTGCCTGTCAATCAGAGCGAGCGGAGGGGAGGGGAAGGAACGGTCGTCTCGGCCCCCTAGTGTGGTTGAAGGTGGGGTGGAGAGAAGGGAAGAGGGAGGAGTCACGTGACTCCTGGGGCTCGCTGCGGGGACCTTTTCCTTACATGGAATTAACTACCTGGTCCAGGTGTGCGCAGGCGGAGAGGGGTGGGGCGAGAGAAGCCTCCCGAGACCTGAGTGACTAAGGAGAAGGGGGCCTGAGAAGAGGAGGGGTGCAAAGCAGGAAAAGGAGGAGAGTGAAAAAAAAAAGGCAGGGAGGGGAAAAAGAGCTAGTGAAGGAGACGGAAGGGCGGGGGAGGGGTTGAAGGAGGGAGGGGAGAAGGCGGGGAACCGGGGGAGGAGGGTAGAGATGGGGTGGGGGAGGGGACAAAACCCTCATTTTTACCTACTTTGGTGCGATTACAACCAATCGCTTCTGATTGGTTCAATGAGGCATATTTGGTCCTCGGGTTATGGGAAACTGCACAATTTTTTCCCCCTGCCTTCCAGAGGCGGCAGCAGCAGGGCACGCTAATGCGTGAGTCACACTAATTTCAGGTTTTCAAAACAAGGAGTGATTTATCTGTGAAACAGACTGAAGGAGTCATGGCTGCCCAGAAGGGCGTGCCTGCAAAATAGCTTGAACAAAATTTCCTTTGGATTGTGACTTCTGTTAATACTGCACTCTGTTTTGAGCCCCCTCCCCCCACTAAAATAAAAAAAAATTTTGAATGACTGTGGTTGCATCAGAAATGCTATTTTCAAAAGCTTTTTTTCTACTAGCATTTTAGGGGGAAGTATACAGGAAGGGATGGACTTTTAGTCTAAAATGTTAGAGGACTATCCCATTGGCCTGATTGATTACTTTGCTAGATTCAAGCTATCAAAATACTCAAATTCTAAAGCTAAGACATTTGAACAGTTGACCAATTTTAAGTGTTTTCTGCGGTACCACAGAACAGTCAAAGCTTCTCAGAAATTTATCATTCTTAGAGAAACTCTCTTCCACCCCAAATTTTTTAGTTGGATATTTAAAAAGATAAACAAAGTATAAACAATCATTTTAAGGGATGGGGGTTGTTTGTTTTTGCCATTGGTTAAAGAATTACTGCCAGAATTAGATAAGTAAGGGATGAGGGGGAGACAAGATAAATTTAGTCAGAGACCAAAAAGACTTCAGGCTTCCTATCCCAGTAAAAAGGTTTCAGAGGTGCCCTTGCCTCTGTCAATCCCATCCTGAGTGCTTCTCATTATATGGTTTAAGAATAACAAGATGCGATTCTATCCATTAAAAAAAAAAACAACAGGTTTAGGTTCATTAATATCTCCATATTTGCATAGAGTTAGTTCCTTAAAACCTGAGGTATGCATCCTTTTCCCTTCTAATATTGAAGTTTATTTTGTGGGGAAATGCTTCCATTCCATAAGGAAAAAAGAATTAGGGATAAGAATCTTATCTGTCCTCTAAAGGTGTACTTTGATGTACATTGTGGCATGGAGCATCACTGGGTTTTTCAAGGCTATGCCAAAAGAACACAAGCTCTGGCAGGTCATATATCAAGTTGGAAAGACTTTGAATATGGGCTCAGCCATGGATTGTGTGTCTGTTTTAGGAGGGCTAGCTGAGCCAAGTTTTAAAAAGGCTCATTGCCAGAAAGTTGGGCACTAAGACATGGCTTTTCCCCCTTCTTTTTCTTTTTTTTTTGTCATAGCATCTCAGGAAAATTCTATGCTAAGTATAAGAGGAAAAGGATTGAAATCTGCTTTTGTAGGAGAAATATATCAGTGAAATTATAACATATTTTGAGGTATTGAGTATATGTATATGAATGTTTGTGTGATTATAATTATAGCATTACTCTTAACTGATCTCATCATTGACTATATCAAACTTCTGTTTTTAAGTATATAACTTCACATTTATCAATCAATAAACATTTAAGTGCCTAGGGCAATGCTGGCAATCCTATGGCACATGTGCCAAAGATGGCACTCAGAGGAATCTGAGGACATGTGCACTGCCCTTCCCCCCTTTCCCCCTTACAGAGTTCATTACTAGAAAAGAAAAAGGACTTGGGCAAAACTGCTCCCTTCCCCCTCTCCATTGTGCCTAATGACATCTTTTCATATCACCCACCTCTCTGCCTAGCAGCCCAATGGAAATGCCTCCTCCCTTCCCTGTCTGGGGTAAGGGGGAGCCAGGAGGCAAGGTGGAGGGGGTGGGGGGGGGTCTGGCACTCCATCTCTAAAAGGTATGCCATCACTGGCCTAGGATGTTCCCAGGGCATTGTGGTAAGCTGTGAAGCTCTTACTCTCTAGTAGCTCCCAGTCTGATGGGAAAGATAATATGCAAATAATTATAAGCAAAGTATAAACAGGCTAAATTAAGATAATCAACAGAGAGGAGGCATTAGAATTACCTGGAATTGGAAAAGACTTCTTTTAGACAGAATTTTAGTTGGGCCTTGAAGAAAGTTAGGGAATCCAAGAGACAGATGAGGAAGGATTGAATTCCAGACATGGGGAGCAGCCAGTGAAAATGAATGGACTGTCTTGTTCAAGAAACAGTAAAGAGACTGATGTTACTAAATAAAAGCATATTGAGGAAAGTAGGTAGTGCAAGAGATATGAAAACTAGAAAGATAGAGGGCCATCAGAGCATAAGAAATGATGACATTGGGGCAGCTAGGTAGCACAGTGGACAAAGCATCAGGCCTAGAGTAAGAACCTGGATTCAAATCTCGCCTCAGACACTTCCTAGCAGGGTGACCCTGGACAAGTCATTCAATTCAGTTGGCCCTTGCCCATTTTTCTTAAGAGTTGTTATTAAAACTTAAAAAAAAATGATGGCATAAAAATTGATGAGATAGGTACTCTCTCAACTTCACTTCTCTTAACAGTTTCCCCTCCCCCCCCAAGATCACGATTAGTTTTTCTTCCTTTCTGTCTCAGAGGAAGATATATTCCAGCTTCCTAAAACTAATTGTTCCTTCACATGCACCCTTGATTTCCATCTTCTCTCATCTTATAAACCTTGCTGCAGCTATCATCCTCTTTTCATCACACATTCACTGTATCGCTCTGAATTGCCTCCTCATCTGCCAAATTTTACTAATCTTAAAATAGTCTTTCTTCAGCTCTTATACATCTTACAAAGTTGCACTATCCCATTCTTCTCCCATTTGTGATCATGCTTCTGCTTCCCTCAACTCTACTTCCAGTTCAACAACTCACAATCTGATTTCTGTCCCTGTTAATCTACTAAAACTTTCTTAGAAAAAAAAAGTATATGTTTATTAAACTTAACAAGCAGGCCTTTTCCCCTCACCATCTCCCCCATCCACAGAAAGAAAGAAAAAAGGAAATGACAAAAAGGAAAGAAAGGAAGAGAAGAGGAAAGGAAGGGAAGGAAAGAGAGAGGGAAGAAGAGAGAGAAGGAAGGAAAAAGTGGGATATAGAATCCCTGTATTATATATACAGAGTCAAAACATATTCTCATGCTAGTCATATTCATAAGTGAATTTCGTATTCTGCAAGTCACTTAACTCCCATTGCCCTGACAAACTCCTCTACCTTGGAACTAATACAGTATTTATTCTAAATGGAAAGTAAAGGTTAAAAAAATTTTTTTTAATTATTACTAAGACAAAAAGTAGTTTAAAAGAAAAAAGTTTAATCATTATTAATATTCTATTACTTTCTTAATTTTAGATAATAAATAAAGACAATAAAGTCTTAAAAAAACAGCAACCTGTCATTCTCTATTTGGCTATAACCTATCATTTTACCTTTCCCAGTGCCTCAGACTCCCAAACTTATTCTTCACTATGAAGGCCTCCACCTCTCTTCAGGACTTTTCTTAAACTCTAATGACTTTTTCTCTTACTCATTTTCCTCCTTCTCCAGTCTCAATCCATTAGAATCATTGCAACTCTACACCATCTTCTGCTCTCACATACCTTGCTCCTTTGTCCTTTCTCCCAATATCTCATGCCAAACCTCAGCCATGGATTATTGACAGCATAACTCTCTTACCCATTAACTGCTGGACACAGATAGAGAAAGTCACCAAATATGCTGACTGGATACATTCAAATTTGTACAATCCAGCCTCAGAGAGACCCTCAATGCAGCCAGGCTGTCCTATTATTCCTCTCTAATTGACTTCCTATCTGTTCCCCTTCCCAAAGACCTTGTCTCAACTCAGAAAATAGAGGCCATTCACCAGAACTCTCTCTTTTCCTATTAATTTCAGAACCCTTTGACATCATGCCCTCTCCTCATTTCCCCCAGTCTCTGATAAAGAAGGAATCGTTTTCTTTGTGAGGGCTAATCTCTCAATGTGTTCTTGATCCCTTCCGCTCCCATATTCTCTAAAAGATTGTATTTCAATCATTCCCCCTCCCTTCCTATGATCAAATCTTCACTAGCTCCCTTCTTATTAGACCTTCAAATGTGTCCAAATCTCTCTTTCCTTAAAAAGGAAATTTAAAAAACCTTAACGAGACTCCTCAACCTATTATCCTATATCTCTCCCTTTCTGAACTCAGTTCCTTGAAAAAGCTGAATATTCCTGCTGCTTCCACTTTCTATTCTTTTATTCAGCTTTCAGTCCTTTACAATGTGGATTTTATCCTCTTTTTTCAACTAAAACAGGTTTCTCCAAAATTACCATTGATCTCTTAATTGCCAAATCTAAAGGTATTTTTTTAGGATCCAACCTTTTCAATCTATCTGCTTCATTTGACACTGTTGACCACTTTCTCTTAAACAGTTTCTCCTTTCTGGATTTTTGTACTATTTATCTCTTATTATGGGACCAATCCATTTCCATTTCCAGTTCCAGATTACCATACACATCATGCCCACTAACTGTGGGTGTCCTTCAAGGATTTTACTTTAAGCTCTTTTTTCCTTTTGTATTTTCTCTCTTGGTAACTTCATCAGCCATTCTGGAGCTTTAGCATCTTTATACAGGTGACCGATAAGTCCATACATTTAGACTAACTCTTCTCTGAGTTTCACATTTGTAGCACTAAGTTACCTTTTGAGCATTTCAAATTGGAAGCCCCCAAAACATTTCAAATTTACCATGTTCAAAGCTAAACTTGCTATTTTTCCTCAAATTCCTCCTTCTTCTAAACTTCCCCATTTTTTAAAGGCACCACCATCCTTCCAGTCTCTCAATTTTATAACATCAGTGTTATCTTAGATTCCTCACTCTCCATCGCCCTAAATATCTTATTGGTTGCCAAATCTTGTCATTTCTTCCTCTACAACATCTCTCATATCTTTACTCACCTAGCTACTTTCTTGGTTTAGGCTCTATCATCTGCCACCTGGACTATTACAACAATCTAATTTGGTTCTTTGAGTCAAATCTCTCACCATTCCTTCTTACTCTCTGCACTGCTAGCCAATGATCTGACCAAATGTTAATCAACTCTAGTACCATTCTATTGCCTCTAGAATAAAATATAAACACCTCTGTTTAAATGTTAAAGGCCTGTATACCTTAACCCCTAGCCTTTCTTTAAAGTATGATTAGCTATTACTCTCTCTTACATACACACACTCTCATCTAGCTCAAATGATCTCTTTGTTCATCAAACATAGCAGTTCATCTACCATTTCTGTGCCTTTACATTAGCAATCCTAAGTATTTGGAATGTACTTTTTCCTTACTTCCAGTCAGTCAATCAGTCAATTAGTACTTAATGAGCACCTGCTATGTAGTAGGCACTGTGCTAAGCACTAGGGATACAAAGAGTGTCAAAAATAGTCCCTGCTCTTAAGGAGCTCGTGGGGACAACAGGCAAACAAATATGTACCTTATAGAATATCTGTCTTTAAGATATAGCTCAAACACCAT